>NC_137872.1:22281395-22463895 GCF_963924005.1 Protomyctophum bolini
CTTAAAGATGGAGTGCCATGATTCCCACCCTAAAACATGATCATCAGGTCTTAATGTTATATAAGGAGGACGAAGTTTTTCAAAAATGTGTACAGTATTTGTTAAAATTTGTTTCATGGGCACCCCCACCAGTTCATTAAGTATGCCTGGTTTGCCTGGTGGTGGGTGGTGATGGGTGGTGATCCACCTGAACTGAAGCTGCACCCACAGCTGTAGTTGTATGATAAAGGGGGAGGGGTTAGGGGAGGAGCTGATAATGTGATGTCACTATATTACTGTTTTTTTCATTGGCACGTTTGACTGTCAAGGGTTCATCCTCAAGGAAGAAACCCTAAATACAAAGGGAATACATAATTGCACATAAAAACGACTTCATGGTGTCTAATGAAGTACTGTCACCTCATACTTAGACAAATGAAAAACTGGAAAAATACAAAAATTGTTCTGCCTCATTGCCGGCAGACTGCTGGACGAGCGCTGGGTCTTTGGCATTGGGGGTCAGATCAACATATGGAATGAATTATGTACTGGCCATATAAGGAGCATGTCTTGAGTTACCATGGGGGCATTTTATGGGCTTCATATTGACCTATGGACATCAGGTGACAATAATAATAATAATAATAATAATCTTTATTTATGTAGCACCTTTTTAAACGATGCTTCAAAGTGCTTAACAACATAAAATAAAACAATCAAGCAATCACAAACATCACAGCAATTACAGCCAACACTATCAGAGGGGAATAAAGCTATGGGGGTTAAAAAGGACTCTCTGTATAATATATGGGGGCATTTCCATATATATATAACCAACACATTGATGTCAGGTGTCCGACTGACGGGAAATGCACGATTCCATAGTTAACTGCTGGCCAATATTCATGACATCATGGGATCTCCATATATGGGCTTAACTGCGACAGCAGGTCGCATTTACTATGGCATCAGGGTCTCCACATCTCCATCCCTGGTACCTGGCACCCAGAAATTTGGATTTGTTTCCTACTTGGAACAAAATCTCAGGTTTCGTCAATGTCCAATAAGTTGTAAATAACAGTAAAAAACAAGATAAACAGTACAACACATACCTGTCTTTGGCATCCAGGAAAGCTTTTGCGAAAGGGTTGTATTTGATCTTCAGAGCTGTTATCTACAACATAACAACACCCTGTTACTGTGTGTGTGTGTGTGTGTGTGTGTGTGTGCGTTTTACTACGCCAGATGTTCCCATAAGTAGCATCATTTGAGATTTTTTTTTTCAGGTCCTCACAATAGAAATGGTTGTTTTATGTAAATAAAAACATTTCGGGAAATAGGCTTACAATCAGGGTTACGGTTGGAGGTTAGGTTTATGGTTTAGGATTGGAATTATTCCTAATTTATGCATAGTTACACCAGTGTTGCGCCCAGATTGGGTATTTTTGTCCTACAATTGTGATTTCCTCACAAGTAATATATGTGTGTGTGTGTGTGTGTGTGTGTGTGTGTGTGTGTGTGCATGCGTGACTGCGTGCGTGACTGCGTGACTGCATGTCAGTGGCTCACCTCTTCGTTCTGGTAAGCAGTGACAGCGATGAACTGTGTCTCAGTGAAGGAGGTGTTACACACCATTCTGTGACTGGAACCAACACGCACGATGTGTAGCTGAGGCTCATACTTATGAAGAGAGTTCAACATGATCTGCACGATGAGACAGATGGAGAGATGGATATAGAGGTAGAGAGAAAGTCAGGGGGACGAGAAAGGCAGAAATAACTATAGTGCTATATGAGTACTTGTTACATCGTGTTACTCGCAATAACGAACAATTTAATATGGAAGCCCAGGTTTGTATTGTTGAGAAAACAAAAAAAGGTTTTAAATAGGCCTACTTCATCTTATGTGCAATGAATCATGAATATATGAAAGTTTCACTTTAATTAATTATATTACGGAAGAAAGAAAAGCTAAATGTGGACTACAGGCCTTTTACTTGTACTTGTGTGGATTTATACACTATGGTATTTATTTAAGTAAAAAAACAAGTTATAGTTCTCTCTCTCTCTCCGGTCACCAATTAGCCAATCTGTCTCCTCAGAGGAACAAAACAAACTGTTTTCTATTCCGATTGAGAGGGTGGCTTCACCTCACGCACGCACACACACACACACACACGCACGCACGCACGCACGCACACACGCACACACGCACACACGCACACACGCACACACGCACACACGCACACACGCACACACGCACACACGCACACACGCACACACGCACACACACACACACACACACACACACACACACACACACACACACACACACACACACACACACACACACACACACACACACACACACACACACACACACACACACACACACACACACACACACACACACACACACACACACACACACCATACTTTGCCAGTGCCCACATTAGTTGGAGTGTGTGTGGGCCTTGTATCCCTCTCTCTCTCCGCTAGTTATAATTGTCTAGTAGAAATCACATAATTAACATAATGTACAAATAACCTAGCAATTATTTAATTATGTCTCTTCATTATGAGTACCAGACATCATGCCAACACTGCATTATTCTGTGTGTGTGTGTGTGTGTGTGTGTGTGTGTGTGTGTGTGTGTGTGTGTGTCTGTCTGTGGGTAAACAAAAACAACAGTATTGCCAGATTAGTATAATTTTGTCTGCGTCCGTATACAGACTGTCACACACACACACACACACACACACACACGCGCGCGCGCGCGCGCAGGTGTGCATGCATCCCTCGCTGAGCGGATGGTTCATCACGAAGTACATTAAATATCTTGCTGCCCAATTAACCCAATAAGACTATCTATCTATCTATCTAGTCTGAAGACATACCTGCCCTCCTCCGTTGACCTTGTTGGTGAGCTTGACCTTGTTAAAGGTCACGGCTGCTTTCATCCAATGAGCGCCGAAGTTCGGGGAGTCAGGGTGGATGTATACGCCGCCTTGGCTCCGCCCCTCTGCCTTTCCCGCAGCCACCCATTCCCCATTGACGTATTTCCAGCGACAGGCGGCGGTGGGAATGAAGTCCAGCAGGAAGGAGTACATGGCGCTGGGGTCCAGTCCCGCCACGCTCACCTTGAGCACGGGGAACATCCGCCTGCAAGGAAGTGGTGGACAGTTAAAAAGCACATTAGTGACGTTCCATGCCTTCAGTTGACCCTGACCCTGATGAAGGCCCATGCAGTCATCTTCAGTTGACCCTGACCCTGATGAAGGCCCATGCAGTCATCTTCAGTTGACCCTGACCCTGATGAAGGCCCATGCAGTCATCTTCAGTTGACCCTGACCCTGATTAAATCTAATGAAATAAAGGATTTTTCTACCTCAACTGCACAGACCTGCCTTGGATCCTCTTTAAAGTTCGCCACCTTCTTACCTCCTTCCACATTGATCTTTACTCAAAGGTATAGTACTTTTACTTGCCTCCTTCCACATTGATCTTTACTCAAAGGTATAGTACTTTTACTTACCTCCTTCCACATTGATCTTTACTCAAAGGTATAGTGCTTTTAAAGAACTTGTGTGCTGTAGGATTGGTTCCAAATTCAAATTTTTAATAGGATCTTTCTATCAGAATCCTATTTTTAGGGTGGTTTTCATCTTGCTATCGGTCTCTATGTCTCTCTCGCACTCACTCACGCACATATACACACAGACACAGATTTCAAGTATCAGTTTGTGTTTTACCAAACAATACCAAAAGTGGTGATTTGGAAATGTGTAAATGGACGACCGCCCACCGGAGGCTACGACCGGACACTCCAGCACAAGCAGGCGGTCACGCCCCCTCTCAGCACTGAAGAGGAGGTCGCCACAAAACGGGCACGCGGCCAAAAAGATTCAATCAGCGGGTCAGGGAATGAGCAATGTGCAGAAAAAAATAGATAAATGAGTAATGATAAGCACACATTAAATTCAGTGCCTTTAACACAGTATACTGTAGTCCACAAATGTTTTCATGCCCAGGACCCACAAAATTGATATATATTTGGCCACGGACCCTCATCTGAAAAAGTTTTGTACCAGGGACCCCCAGAAGAAAATATTTGTTAAAAAATGTCAAAAAGCTTGCAGCATGGCACAAAGTGATGCGCTGTGAGAACTGAGATGTGATATCAATTATAAGTAAAGTGGTGGATTGAGTGATATCAAACACATGAACAACCCTAATGCTGAAAATAGCTCATCTACAAGCTCACACACTTGAGCTTCTTCCAGTGTGAGACAGCATCATACCTCTTACAATAAATGCACCACGTATCTGTGTGTAGGTGTCCGTACATGTGTATGTCTGTAAGCCACGTAACTCGAGAACCATTTGCCTCATTTCACACACACGTTCCACACTACCACAGGGAGTGCAGCAGTGCCCGGCCTTGAGTCGGTTGGATACTCGGTTGTCCAGAACCGCCAGAAAGGGCTCTGGTAAGGCTCTGCTGTTTCCAGGGATTTTCATTGTTCCCAACTTGCATCGTTCCCAAGTAGGCCTGGATAAGGGATAACTTTAACCGATCTCTAATGTCTAACCTCTAAATGTATCATCCTAACCCGAACTCCAATCTGAATATTTTGTAATTGTATAATGTAAATCTTTTTGCAACCATAAAACAACCATTTCTCTTGTGAGGACCAGGTAAATGGTTTTCACAATATTAAATTCTTAACATACAGTTGGTCCTCACATATAGGACACAGCAGGGGTGGCCATTTTGTGGTGCCACTGATAGAAAACCCATTAATTCTTCCAATAGAGATTTATAAGCATACATTTGATTAGGCCTTTGTGAAACATTATTTGAAACCCGGCAAAAAAATAAATCGTATTAAATGCCCTATATGTACACACACACACGCACACCTCCCTTTACCTTCCACTCTTGGTGACGATCATCTCGTTGGTGATTTGCTGGAACTTGCGCCACAGCTCTGCGTCCTCCAGTGTGACGGTGAGCCGCCGCTCGGTGGGGTCTCCTTTCTCACGGCCCGCCTGCAGCTCGCGCTCCACCGCGCTCAGCAGCCGCGACACGCTGCCGCAGTTCTCGCCGCCATTAGCAGACGGTGCAGGTCCGCTAGTGCCACAGAGCTCGCCGTTAGCAGACGATGCAATACTGCCACAGTCTGTTATGCTACCGTCACCGGAGTCGGTCCCCGTGGGGCCGCCATCTTCTTGGGAGCCTTCCACTTTCATCTGCCACACAAGTAAAAGTATCAATACTGCAATGTACTGTACAAACACTCTGTTACAAGTTCCGGTAATACAACTTTACTTGAAAAAGTATTGGGTTATTGGCATCACCATATACACACATTTCACAAGTCTTAAATGTATATCTTTTTTGAAAATAGCAGATTTACAAGCTCACAACTTGGATTGTGCAGTCCAGGTAGGTAATGAGGACTTTTAAGTATATCGGCGAACGGGAGGCCGACGAGCAACCACGGCTCGCCGACGGCCTGCGATCGCCACCCCGGCCCCCGAGGACTTGTTTCGCCAGCGGCCAGGGGGCATCCAGTCTCAGTCAGCGGGGCACGCCACAAAGGGACCGGACCCCAACACGGAAAAACGGGCGCCCCCTGTTCAGTTTGTCGAGATTTCACTGTATCTACTGTATAGATATGCAGCGGACCCTATCTGAAGATTCTGTGCCAGGACCCCCAAAAGAGATGATGTGTTTCATTATTATTTTTACGAGTTTTCTGAAAATCGTATATTGCTAATTATAGCTCAAATCTAAAATGACACGGATGCTTAGCCGGTTGGGTTAAATCCTAATTGCACACTCAGTTGCAGTTGTTGTCAATGGATCCTACTGTATGCTTATACAGGAGGTGCACAGAACAGGGGTCATCAATATGTCCATACATGGACAAAATGCGTCTGTGGCAAATTTAAAATGTTCTTTTTTACACACCATTATAATGTTTGTCTACATTTTCTTCAGAATATGACAACTAGTACTAGTGGTTCTCAAATGTTTTATTTGCAAGGACCCCCTTCACTGTGAGTGTACAAATGGGTACACTCTCAGAGTTACACACTCATTATGGTCATTCAGGGCTATAGCTCTTTGTGTTTATGATAATATCATTGTCCACTCATGTGTCCAGTATTTGTAGCATTCCGAGAAACACTGATCCAATGACGATTCACTGCATGGAATAAACACTGATAAACACTGATCCAATGACGATTCACCGCATGGAATAAAACACCTGATGGGTTTAAAGTCAGTGGTTCTCAAACGGTGGGTCCAAATTGTTTTCCCATGCATTCAACAGTAAGTCACAAACCAACAGACAGTAGACCTACGTATAAGAGCCCATTTCTAAAGTGACAATTTAAGGACTTTTAAGAGCTTTTTTAATACCTCTTAAATGAAAAACAAAAAGAGCATTACTGTAATGAGGCAAGAATTGTGAAAATAGCCATCTAGCTGATCTTGTATTGGTCATTTTCAAATATTTATCTGCGGGACTGATTAAAACAATATGTAATGGCCCATCTCCTACAATTCCAAAAATTCCAATCAGGGTGGGGGTCCTCAGTTCAAATATGATTATTGTGGGGGTCAAGGCCTGAAAAGGTTGAGAACCTTTGGTAAATAAACAAGAGTGTTTGGGTTGGATCCTTTGACCCCACGATAAACACCACATTATTGCTGCATGTTTTATCTGTTAATATCTGTATTACAATTCCACTACGGAGAGGACAAAAAAGAAGAATGGCATAACATTGAAGTAACTCTTAAAAAGACAGATTTAATCGACAGACAGACAGACACCCACTCCATACAAATGATGATGATAATCATAATAATATAGAAAAGGACTTACTGGTTTCACAAAAAAGGCTCCTCGGAATCTAATGCAAGTTGGTAAAAAAATGTTTACTTTAACACGAAAAAGTTAAATTAAATTAAATTAAATACATAAATAATGATTAAAATGAAAATATTATAGTGTTTTTAAATATCCTGTGAGGTTTTGGTCTGTGAGGCAGAACGTTCTGATGTCAGCTTACACTGATGCTCTAGCTTGCTCTCTCTCTCTCTCTCTCTCTCTCTCTCTCTCTCTCTCTCTCTGGTGCATCATCATTAATGAGCCACACAGATACAGTACGCCTACAAGGAAAAGCGTGTCACCAAAATAAGATGTTCTCTGTTTTGTACTTAAAATGTATATTTTTAATGTAATAGCTCAAACAAATCTACTTGATCGCAGATCTTCACAAACTGAAACCCTGTTGAATATTTACACTTTTATATTAGGCATTCAATGTAAGTGGTGTAAAGTAAGTTTTACTTCTACTTCACTACATCTCAGATCCAAATATTGTACTTTTAGTTATTTTGATTATAATTATTTATAAAAAATAAAAAAACATTAACAACTTCCAGACCTATATACATTTTAGCCAGTAATCACACATGCAGGCAGGCAGGCACACACGCACACGCGTATACACACACACACACACACACACACACACACTTGTGCGTATGTCGATGGACAGACAGGGGCGCAAAAACATATTCTCACACTAAATGATTACTATCAGAATAGATCTTTAAAGTACTAGAAAATAGTAGATCTACAAGATTGCATTGCAATGTGTTGTGAGCTTGTAGATCGGGCTAATTTCATATATTTCATCATTATTTCTTTGTGATAAAAAGGGCTTTGGACATGCCAGATCTCCCCCTGACAGGAGGCGTTGTGTTTAAGATGGCTCAATCTCCACTCTGTTGTATTGTATTGCTGACTGTTCAGTGTTCAGTACGGCATGTCCAATGATACCTGATACAGCCTGACGCTGTGTGTGTGTGTGTGAGACTGTGTGTGCACTTGTGCACGCACGCACGCACACACACACACACACACACGTGCATTTGTGTGCGCGTACTTGTATTATATGTACTTGTGAGGACCAACTGTCCCACAACTTCCACAAGTACAGTAGAACATGAGAAAAACACATTTTCCTGGTCTTCAGAAAATAATGCTTGTTTTATGCTATATGCTTTTTAATACTGTTCATTGGTTCCATATCTTTTTAACCAACACAAAGGGTGTTCAATACCATGATGTTTACAATTATAACATTTAATTTTCTGATTGGGGTTAGAAACATTCAGAGGTCAGGGGTCAGAGGTCAGATTATTATATATAGGTCTAAGTTGCACACAGTTTATTTTTGTATTATTATATATTTATATCCAACATACACTGATGATAGTGCTGTCAAACAAGACTATATGAAGTCTATGAAAAGGCTCAATTTACAACGCAATGGAAATACCCCGGTTGTGAGCCGGTGCAGTCGTTTCTTATTGGAGCAGCGGTGGCCCAACGGTTTGCGGAGCGGTCTTGATATCGGAAGGTCGCTAGTTCGTATCCCCGGACCGGCACGTTAAGATTACCACCGCTGAAGTGCCCTTGGACAAGGCATTGAACCCCTACCATGAAATGTTCTATGAGCAGGGCCTGGCTGTAAACAAGTTATTGAGCTTAGTCCAGTTACCCTGGGTAAACATAGTACCTTTCCTTTCCTTTCATCTATTTTCAGGTTATTTTTATTATTATTATTCGGTCTTCACAAGTATAGCAATACAAATAAGTGTGTGTGTGTGTGTGTGTGTGTGTGTGTGTGTGTGTGTGTGTGTGTGTGTGTGTGTGTGTTCTCGCGCACGGGCATGTGTTTTAATCAACAGGCAGTTGTGTAGAGATTAGCGGCTTTACGGCCTTAACGGACATGAAGGGGTCATTAGTGACGGGCGGGTGGACGATCACTCACACACACACACACACACACACACACACAGTGAGTTGTATTTTATGACATTTAAAGGAGCTCCTCCAGGAAACAACAAACTAAATATATTCACCACATAAAAAACCTATAGATCCTGTATAGTCTAATAAACACATTAACTGTATAATAACACAAATCTAACACTTTTCAAAACATACTGTAGTACTTGAGTCAAAGTAATCAGTCAAATTTGTACTTGTGTTAAAGTACTGGAGTAGTTGCTTTAAAAATACTTAAAGCAGCACTATGTAACGACCCTGGATTTGCATGGTTTCCTGCTTAAGTGCTGAATATATTTTACCATTGATCTAATAGAGCCAGAGACGAAATGTTTTTATAATCGTCATGGGGGCTATGTATATATTATATATATATATATTCCATAGATAGAGTAATGATATATTCAGGTCTAATTCCTCATGGGGGCTTGAGCCCCGCCGCCCCCACGGAGTCTACGTCACTGAATTGAGCCAACCTGCTTTCTCAGGGATAAACTGAATCTTGGTGATCAGGTCCAAATTCGTGTCAGCTCCTAGTGTCTATGTCTGGACTGGTTTGCAGTCGAATGTACGGCAGCTGGGATGAGGATCATCATCTCCAAATCTGAGGCCATGGTTCTCAGCAGGAAACCGATGGATTGTGCAGTCCGGGTAGGGAATGAGACATTACCGCAGGTGAAGGAGTTTAAGTATCTCGGGGCCTCGGAGAAGGAGATTAGCCGGAGAATCGGAGCAGGGGCGATATTGCAGTCGCTGTACCGCACTGTTGTGACGAAAAGAGAGCTGAGCCAGAAGGCAAAGCTCTACCGAGCAATCTTCGTTCCTACTCTCACCTATGGTTATGAAGTGTAGGTCATGACTGAAAGAATAAGGTCACGAATGCAAGCGGCCGAAATGAGTTTTCTTCGACGGGTGGCTGGCATCTCCCTTAGAGATAGGGTGAGGAGTTCAGTCACGCGAGAGAGACAGAGGCCTTCCACACGAGAACGGGCTGTTACCCGTCCAAGTTTGAAAACGGCATTAAAGTTTCGATGGTCCACATTGCGGTTATGTTACTTAAGCATGTAGTCCACACGAGAGCGACGGGGCGCTCCGGACACCCAGAGAAAGCTGTGTGTAGTGTAGGCTATATTATGCACGGCATGTAAAATGCATATGTGGCATTGTGGCATAATCATTCAGTATAGGCTACTGGGCATAAACTGTACAGTAGCTAATGTTTTTCTTTCTTTTCATTACAAATCATTACAATTTTACATAGGCCTATATTCTCATAACTACCCTCTTCTGCCAGAAGTAGGCTACAAAGTAATGTAGGCCTATACATAAGCATGAGATTCCTAGTTTGCAGATCTTAAAGCTCACAACGGCGGCATGATGCATTGTGAATTTATGAGTTTGAGTTTGGAGATTGAATATATTCGCCAGTGTGCAACACCGCTGAATGTCAGATAATTGCTCGTTAATAGATTGATTCCACCTGCTGCCTGCACAGCGCTAAACATTTAGCCTAATCTGCAGCTAGTTAACAAGAGAAATTGCACATAGGCTATACAAAAGTATAAAAAAAGAGGAATTAGACAGAGAAAAACAGGCAGGTATAGAGGAATACCTGCCTGAGAGGGACGGGCAGACTGCATGCTGCCTATCTTTGTAGCCTATACTAATCTATTCTACACTAAACCATTAGTAGGCTAACAATAACGTAGATCATTAGATTTTTTCTTCTCTTTAAATATTGGTAATCACCATAATTTATACCTGTTCTCCGAGAGAGTTATAGACATTATGTGGAATCAGACATGTACAATCAGATAGGACTGATGGCCGCGGTCTGCATAGGTGATGGTCAATTATATACCATGTGAGCCAGGCTTTGCAATGAGGCAATTACAAATGCACATGGGTGCCAATCAGTTAATACACAGGCATATCTGGTGCAGATTGTAGCAACAGTGTGCTTGAGGCCCCCCGGGTCCTCTGATATGGGATATTGTCATAGCATGCAGAACCATTAACTATATTTGCGCCAAGTTTGGTGTGGATCAGTCTTGATTTTGACAGCACATTTTGATGTAGTTTTAGTCAAATTTCAGTCACCTGAAATGTTTTGGTCTAGTTAGTCGACACTAAATAAATACCACAAGATTATTACACTAAATCTAGTTGATTTTGGCAGGCCTTGATGCGTCATAACATCATATTGTATACACGGTTGCATGCTGAAAACTGACTATCTACAAAAAAATTACTCAGGGCACACTGTATATAATGTTTTCATCCTTGGCACACCTTAATTACATTCTTACTTTATGGCACCTTACATTTATGTCATATTACTGTACATGAATATTTCCCCCTAAAATACAGCATGTCACGAGGAAAACTTGAGAATATCCGTTTCCATAATGATGAATTATATTTAACGTAACCACTTGAACCCCAGTATCCCATTTCAGGGGGAAACAGTGGCCAAAAATACCCTATCGACAAGCTCACGACATGTCGCAGCATGACATGTTGTGAACGTGTAGAAGAAGATCTGCTACTTTGTGGTGAAGAGATTAGGTGTAGAAGAATGCACCAAGTACAGTGCAATTAATAAGCATAGAGGATCTAGGTGTTCCCCCCCCCCCCCCCCCCCGTCATAGCACACTAGTATTGTACAAGTGTGAGGGAGGATCAATAGTCCAGACATCGGCAAGGCGGTCTTTATGGGCTTTCTTTAACCCATTAAATCTGGGAAAGCATCCGTGTCATTTTAGATTTGTATCTACTTGAAAATTCTTAAAAATGTGAGAACTACTGATTTAGAAGGCATTCGTAGAGTGCAAAAGTGTATTTGTTTTAGTTGGCTGACTAAAACACATTATCCAACAATGTCAAACAGAGGCCTCCTTGTTTCATTAGGTTATGGTTCATCAGTCCTCTACATGTGCTGCACCGTCCCACACAAAATACAAACATCCATTTCTAAATTCTCCACCTCATACTTCTATGATAATTTTTGTTCACCTGTTTACTTTACTTACTTACTTAAGCCCGTTGCTCCTCTGGGGTGCATAGGCCGTTGACAAATGTCCTCCATTTCACTCGGTTTTTAGCCGTTCTTTCGAGATCTCCCCAGTTAAGCCCTCTCTCTGCAATTTCTGCCTCGATACTTCTTCTCCAGCTGTTCCTGGGGCGACCTCGTTTCCTTTTTCCTTGGGGGTTCCATTTCAGGGCTTGTCTGGTGGTGCTTGTCGCAGGTTTTCTGAGGGTGTGGCCAATCCAACTCCACTTTCTCTTTCGGATCTGTAAGTCAATGGGGTCCTGGCTTGTTCTTTTCCACAGGTCCACATTGCTTACTTTGTCCCTCCACCAGATGTGGAGGATTCTCCTGAGGCATGTGTTTGTAAATGTTTGCAGCCTGTGTGTTGTAAGTGTTGTTGTCCTCCAGGTCTCGGCTCCATACAGAAGCACCTGTTTCACACTGGAGTTGAAGATGCGCATTTTGGTGTTGATGGAGATGTTCTTTGAGCTCCAGATCCTCCTGAGCATGTTGAACACCACTCTAGCCTTGTTGGTTCTGCTTTTTATGTCAGCGTCTGTCCCTCCGGTGGTGTCCACAACACTGCCTAGGTAGGTAAAAGCTTCTACCTCCTCTAGGGCAGTGTTGTTCATACGGATAGGATTGGTGGTGTTGGCATGGATCTTGATCAACTGTGTTTTTGCTATATTGGGAGTGAGACCAAGTTTTATTGCAGTTTGTGAGAGTCTGTCTGTTTTCTCTTGCATCTGTGTATGTGTATGTGAAAGGAGGGCTATGTCATCCGCAAAATCAAGATCATCCAGCTGTTCCCACATTGTCCACTGAATTCCATTTCTCCTCTCCTTGGTTGTTTCCCTCATGACCCAGTCGATTGCCAGGAGGAACAGGAATGGTGAAAGTAGGCATCCCTGCTTGACGCCCGTCTTGACCTCGAAGCTCTGAGACAGCTGGCCTGCATGCATAACTTTGCATGAAGTTCCCTCATATGAGTTCTTAATGAGGTTTATGATCTTGGTGGGGATTCCATAGTGGTCCATTAGTTGCCATAGTGTTGCCCTATCTAAACTGTCGAAAGCTTTTTCAAAGTCAATAAAGTTGATGTACAAGGACGTGTTCCATTCAATAGACTGTTCGATGATGATGCGTAGTGTTGCTATTTGGTCTGTGCATGAGCGATTTTTCCTGAAACCTGCTTGTTGGTCCCGGAGCTTCTTGTCCACAGCTTCCTGGAGACGGTTAAGGATGATCCGATTGAAGATCTTACTGGGCACACACAGTAAGGTGATCCCTCTGTAGTTGTTGTTCACCTGTTAGACCTGTAAATAACATAATGAAAATACACAGGTCTAACAGTTCACCTGTTAGACCTGTGTATTTTCATTATGTTATTTATCAATACAAGCCATCTGCTATTTTCACTATAAAATATATTTGAACCAATTAAAAGTACTAACAAAAGTATGTGACTAAATAACTGCTGAATGCACCACAGGCGTGAGGTCCGGAGGAACATGAGAATTCCAAATGTACCATAACAGGTCTGTAACTCTGAGAGTGTACATATGGAGCCAAATAGACCTTTACAGGTCCCATAAAGGTGTCATTCAAGATTTCCAAAGACAAAACCCAGATAATCATCTTTTGTGGTTAAGGAAAAAGAAGTTGAGCCAAACATCTTTGTGTAATTATGGATTTAGATCTAACCTTTTAATAATCACATCAAGGCATTATAACAAAACAACAAGCCTATTACCGTCTTAGAAATAGAGCAAGAATTAAACGATTCATGTCCACGCATGTCCAATGTCTTTATCTGCAGCAGGTTAACACTACAGATATGGTCGTCTCTCAAGTGTGAGGTCCGGGGGAACAGCAGGGGTCCAAATGTGCCATAACGGGTTTGTAACTCTGAGAGCGAATAAGGGGGTTATAGACTAGACTTGAGCACCAAAGTCCTGACGTCACTCCCGCCCGCTACCCCGTATTGTGGGTAGTGGATTCGAATCCACCACGGTGCATTCGGCTTTGTCGAGCGTCTTTCCAAAATGGCTGGTGTGCATAGAGCCTATCGACACCGTACATAATCTTACCTGTCAGCAGGCAGTGTTGGGCGAGAGGAGTAGGACGAAGGCTCTATGTCCTCCCAGTAGGTGCTCCTCACTGGCAGGTGAGTCAGTAGGATACAACAGTGACCACACATAAATGTGCATGGGGGATGAATGGAATTAATTAATTCATACCAGAACTGTGTTCCAAAAAATAAACAGATCAGCCTGTTGATTCTGTCAGCTATTGTGTCTCGTTTATTATATTGAGTTACATTTTCTTACTCTTTGGATAAATGAGTACTTTTTCCACCGTCAGTTGATGCTTCATATCCGTACGAGTAAAATCGCCTGGCGGATTTGTTTATTTTTGGAACACGGTTCTTCTTATATGACGCAATCTAAGATTTCCCTATGGGGAATTTCAATAGAAATGTATAATTCTGTGATCCAGGGGGAGAGCAGCCTTTAGCGCCAGTGATGTCAGACTTCTGTGCTCTATAGGGGGGGTACTGAGTTCCAGTAGGACTGTGTATAAAGGAGGCTAGGGGTTGTGGGTGCCTGTGGCGGCCTATGAGGGGGCTATAGGGGTGTCTGGGGAAGCTGCACCAGGGCTCACGGAGGCTGCAGCAGCCTCCTTCTGCACCAGCTCCGGCTCGTCCCAGCCGGCCTGCGGTGGGTGCACCAGCACCTTGTCAATCAGCCCAAAGTCCTGGGCCTGCATGGGACTCATGTAGCGGTCTCTCTCCATCACGCTTTCTGGGAGAGAGAAGACGACACATGAATCCCACCTTCTACCTCACATTAAAACCCTTTAAGGCAGATTAATAAAATACCTTCTACATCAGAAACTCACTTTGATTTCTTGATTTTTTTCCAAAAATGTAAAAAAATAGCAAATAGCTAAATATTGTACAAGCTCACAGCGCGGCATGAAGTGATGTGAGCTTGTATATCTGCTATTTTTGAATAGCTATAATGACACAAATGCTTTCCCGGTTATAATGGTTAACAACAAATGTCTGTCCCATTTAATATTAATAATACCAGTAAGACGCCCTGAGGGTGTTTTTCCTTTTTTTTATTTGTCAGTTCGCTTTTCGGCTACCGTATGCTCCGCTCTGCAGTCATATTAGCTTACCGTTGACTTAGCTGTTAGTGCGGCAGAAAGAATGACTCATCCGTCTCTCCCACAAAATATGAACGCTTTTTGGATTATATATCGTATAAACTAAAACGATAGCAATGTAAGCTAGCAATGTAAAGCACACTTATTTAGCGGATTGTTTCCGGGTCGTGGGTTTCAGAGTAAAAGCGGGTGTCTTTCTGGCACCCCAGAGCTCCTATTTTGAACGACTTCCGGCACTGATTGTGTTAAAGTCCATAGACTTTGATGCCATATGAAAAATGGTTTGGGTTCCAAGAGTCAATAAATGTAATCAAATAACCACTTGTGCCCAAAACATAGTGAAAATATTAAAAGAGTCAGTATATATAGTATTTACTCGAGTATATCATCCAAAACCGTTCGCTTCAGGATTAAAATTTCATAATAGCAGTAGCAGATCTACAAGCTCAAAACGTGGCAATTCATGCTTCGTTTCGAGCTTGCAGGTCTGATACTTTTATGTGACACCATAGTATGATCAAGTAGTGCATTCATTTACGAAAAAGCACAAAAACGTTTGAATATGGAGGTGAGACGATGCTTTGTGCACCACTGGCAAACACACATGGACTGTACAGTGACATACCGATGGTTTCCAGAGGCTGGCCGGTGTGTTTGGCATAGATGATGTTGAGCTGCTTCTTCAGTTTGAGGATCTCTTCAGCTTGGATGGCAATGTCCGTGGCCTGCCCCTGTAGGGACACGTACAAACAACAAACAAACACATTAGAATGTCCGTGGCCTGCCCCTGTATGGACACGTACAAACAACAAACAAACACATTAGCCAAACTAGTTTGAGTAGTCACAACATCTCAGAGGCACTATACCCGACATTTGTTTAATGTGTTTAATTCGCAGTTTTAAAATAATAAAAAAAAAAAACGGAAATCAAGTCATCATCTGGGCTGCTAGGACTTCTGGGAAATTGAGCCCAATGCAAGTGGACGGGGGGTTTGTTTGGACTACAACTTGCTCTGCACTGTGGTTTCGTTCCGCATTGACATGGCCGCTGGTGCTGATGATCATAACAAACCATCGAACCATTTTTCGCCAGATTTTCGTGGTTGAAAGCTGCAAATAATTCAGCGTATGCTCTAAAAGGTAATAAAACAATCTCGGCAGCGTAGAATATTTGATTAAATAGCGGGTAGAGCGTTTTATGCCGTCAAACTGTTAAGGAACATTTTACAAACTAAAACTCACCCTGGCTCCTCCAGACGGCTGGTGCACCATGATGCGAGCGTTGGGCAGGGAGTGCCTCATGCCCGTTGTGCCCGCTGTGAGCAGCAGGCTGCCCATGCTGGCGGCCTGGCCCACGCACCACGTGGCGATGGGGTTCAGAATGTACTGCATGGTGTCATAGATGGCCAGGCCCGACGTCACTACGCCACCTACAGCACGGGAGGAGAACACACACACACACACACACACACACACACACACACACACACACACACACACACACAGTTGGTTCCTCAGTGGTTCCTTAAGACACTGGTTCTCAAATTGGGTTCGTTGAGAGAGAAAAATGTGTTAACCCACAAAGAAATATAGAAGAGCATTCTTTTTACTGTGTTCCTAGTTATAACTGCCATTTCCCCCTAGTGCTTTTTAGATGTGAACTGACCACTGTCTGTAATATGCATAAAACTGCTGAATGTGATGCCCAATGTGGTGTTTATTAGTATTATTATCATCTTACCAGGACTATTAATGTACATATGGATAGGTTTGTTGTTGCTTTCTGACTGTAAAAACAACAGCTGTGCAATAACCAGACTGGCCACCGTGTCATCAATCTGGAGACACAGACAGAGAGACAGACAGAGAGACCTTTGTTAATGCCGTGGGGGAAATTCCATTTCAGCTTCATCCGGCTGATGGTTTAAGCTTAGTTTACTGTAGTTTAAATATCTTGCTTGGACACACTTTTATCAATACGTAGACATGACCTATGAACAGCTATGAACACCTGTAAATCCCAAAGGTTAACATTTAAATATTGCTGCCATTTGTTTCAAGTGTATCCCAAGCTAACCATTACCTTCGTGTACTGTAACGACACTCGTTTCAAAGTATATGTAAATTGTATTCATGTTTACAACTTGTACCCCATCAAAGTACATGCAAGATATCTCGATCTGCCCAACAAAGCAGATCTACAAGTTCTGCTATTTTTAGCAATGAGATTAAGTATAGACATTAGACAGAAAAGAAGTGGGCCAAGTACAGACAACTCACGTCCAGTTAACTAACTCTGCAGAGTAGTTCACCCAAGATATTACTTATTTTCTATCAATTACACACCTTGAATTCACGGAGATTTCTTTGTTTTTGCCAATTTGTCAAAGCAAATTTTAATGCCATTTGTGTGGATGAACTACTCCTTTAGGTGGTTGAAATAGAACATTTAAAAGGGAGTGTTGTGTTTACGCACCGGTCCCATGACACATATGATCCTCTCTCTGAGCAGACGAGAATAGATGTCATACGCTCTCTCCCCTCGCCCCTGACAAGACAAAACATTAACAACAATAATATAAATGATTGAGAATCAGTTCCATCACAGAATTAATTCCAAAGTAATTAATCAGAGATTTTGGCTTATCAATTCTTATCTAGTGATGCAGCGATGTATCGGTCCACTTATCGGTATCGGCTGATATTTGCTGTTATTGGTCAATATCGGTAAATAAAACTGACTTTAACGTTTAACCGATGGCAGTAGCCGATGTTTATCTGTAGTTGACCAGTAAGACACGCAAACGCGGGAAGCGAACGCAGCTCGTACATATTTGGGGTTTTTTAAGATTTCTTTTTAAGTTATTATTTTTTTAAGTTATTTTTAAGTTAAGTTTTTAACTTGGCCATAATTTAAGTTAAGTTATTTTTAAGTTAAGTTTTTAACTTAGCCATAACCATATAAGGAGTCCCCAAAGCAGCTATACGTCCAAATATGGAGTGTGTTGCATCAATCACAAACAAATCACTCAGCTCCATATATGGGCACAAAGGGGGGACACACGGACAGACACACACACACACACACACACACACACACACAGACAGACAGACATGATCTGCTAGGTCTCATAGTAAGTGCTCACTGCATTCGCAATAAGCATATATTTTGCATTGGCTATCTTGGTTATCTTGGTTATCTGTAGTCTACCAATCTGCAGATTCTGAACATTTATTTCTTGTATTGAAGATGTGTAGTTTAGTTTCCCTGGCACAAAATGTGGAAATAAAAACAACAAAAATGAAATAAGCATATATCGGTATCAGTATCGGCCAAGAATTTCCATATATGGTAAATGGTGCATTTATATAGAACCTTTATCCAAGGCACTTTACATAGATTGTACATTACATTACATTACATTAACACGCACATTCATACACCAATGGCGACCGATGGCGAACACTGACGTCACGTGTGTGTGACGCCCCTCTGCACTACTATTGGTTAGCGAAAATACAATGTCTCGCCCAGGCGTTTTTGAAAACAAACCCCCCACACCAACACACACACTGACCGTTTGCTCCACCACTATAGGGATGAGAGGACTCTTCCATTGGGGGCTGTGATGGAATGTTCTGCTGCATCTGAATGCTGTGCTTCCACACTGCAACACCCTCTGAAACACAGACAGCAATGTTATTAAATTCCAGTTTAACCTGGGGGGGGGTGGTAGATTTGTATTATTACTACAATACCCACTTCAGCCCTATACACAGTTCGGCCATTTGAAAATAGCCAATCTATAAGCAAAATGTCTCGATGCAACGCGTTGAGACTGAGAGCTTGTAGATCAGCTATTTTCAAGAGGGTTTTAGACATTTTAAAAACATATGAAATGGGACAGTCTGCACATAATGAGTACTTTCTACTTTTGGTTAAATAAGTCTTTTACCAAGACTTTTGTACATTTACTCAATTACATTTCTACATTGCAGTATTCATTAAAAAAAGAAAGTGAGTACTTTTTCCATCACTGGTAATATGTCCTAAAACAGTGGTTCTTAAAGTGGGATCGGGGACCCCCAGAGGTCATTGAGAGGGTTCCAGGGGGTCCCCAGAGGTCATTAGTCCCCAGTGAAATTAGTTAGAGGCTAGAGGGACCATCTCACAGCGCTTCCCAATGTGACACGTTGTGAGCTTGTAGATCTGCTATGTTCAACAACAATAATAATAGTACGGTCTTCTGGTCCTTTCGGCTTTTCCCTTCAGGGGTCGCCACAGCGAATCATCTACCTCCAATCTCACCCTGTCCTCTGTCTCCTCTTCTCTCACACCAACTAACTTCATGTCCTCTTCACCACAATACATCCATAAATCCTCTCTGCCTGGCAGTTCCAACCTCAGCATCCTTCTACCGATATACTCACTATACTCCTCTGTACGGGAGCGTACCTAAGTTCCCCAGGTTCTATGTTCCCCACTTACCCCTGCAAAAAAGGTTCTATGTTCCCAGGGTTCTATGTTACCCACTCAACTAAAAAAGGTTCTATGTTCTCCATTTAGCAATAAAGGTTCTATGTTCCCCGTTTCCCTCTAAAAAAAAGTTTTTATGTTCCCCGCTCACCAAAAAAATGCAGGAAATATTACAATTACAATTATGAATTAATATATGTCTAAGCACACATAACGGAACATAATGGGGAGAAACTTGCCCTTTGGGTGACCTAAGAGTATGAGCGCCCCCTTTCCTTTCCCCTGGTGGTCATCTTGGTGGTATAGATAGACTATAGAGGTGCTCTGCTATAGTCTATTAGACTAGCATTGTTTCTGCTATAGTCTATTAGAGCAGTTACATTACAGTACATTTCAAGCACAACTCAATACAAAGACTGTTAACTGTGAGTGGACGACCCAATAAAGCATTACACTTGTTTACAAGAGGGTCCACCTTGTTCAATTCATCAAAACATTTAGAGACGTAAACAAATAGACACTTCTATAGTCAATGAACAGAACAGGAATTCATCATAAAGGAGGTAAAAAGGGAAAAGAAACATATACAGTGAGGGGAAAAGAGGGTGGGGGGAGGGTGATTCAGATGTTACGGGGCCAGTTTCGTATTGCAGCCCTTTGAGAGCCGATTTGGTCAGTTACACTTGCAGCGGGGACTGGACCAAAGATCAGATCATCTGACAGACCATGCCCTTTGCGGTCACTCTCACTCATATAAACATCAATACATCTAGCCCCATATGTGCCCTCGGAACATTTTAATTTGTGCCTATTAATCACTCAGATCCAATACTCACTCGTATCAGCATGTTGATGTGATGTAACGTGATGTTTTAACCCCGCTGTCACACTGGAACTACTTACTGACATTCAGTCTGCCGGGGCTTTCTGCTTCCGGGGTCTTATGGTTTGCTGGGTTTATTTATCTTGGTACATCACTGCCATCTAGAGGCCATATGGAGGTAACACATTCCCCTGGGAAAAGTCAACAGGGCTTTTAAAACAGCCAGCCACCAGGGGAATTTCAGCAGTGGTAGGAAAAGTAGTCAAATGTTTTATTAGTAAAAGTATCAATACTGTAATATAAAAATACTCTAATTAAAAGTCCGGAATTCAAAAGTATTGGCATCAAACTGTACTTAAAGTAGCCTACCACAATTAAAAGTACTCATGCAGAATGTCTCATTTGAAGTTTTCAAACAAACGTATAAACAAATGATTTGAAAATGTCAGATCTACAAGCTCACAATGTACATATATAGGGCTGACATGTATGAAAAGAGTGTGCACCAAAGCGCAAAGCCAGCTGGTCTTGGCTGGGTGCTACACTTGCATATAGGCTATTCTCTTTATTAACGTTTTCCAGTTTTTAAGTATTTTTTTTGTCAGACCTCTAAAATGTCATTCCTGCATAGGCTTAATAGTTATATAGTTACGGCCAATTTCACACCAGAAATGTATTAGATTGCATGTGTCTTATAACTCAGGCCCAGGCAGAAATTACTTGCTGTTTAGGCTCTCTAGTGCGTTGCGCACTATTGCTTTCAACTTTCAAGAACTGTGATGGCACAAAAAATAAAAATTATTAAGTGAAGGCCCCCACCTTCACTTAATGCAGCCCACAGGTTAATATCAACTGGTGGCCCCACTGTATTTATATTGGCAACATGATGTCTTACGTTGTCATGTAGTGCTCTAAACAAACCATAGACCTGGCTGCCATATGACATAATCCTCAAAAGCGTATTGGAGGGACTAGTGCCCCTTAAAAAGCATAATATGTTAAATGTTTTTACATAATGTATTACAGATTGGGACCAAGACCATTTTATATTTGACAGTAGCTAAGTAACTCGACTGATTCAGTCCCATTCCTTGTGCCATAAGAAGGAGGAGGTCTACTGTAATTGACCCAACTATTCTGACCCAGTTCTACCTAGAGCCAGTGCTCTGAGGCGTTCCAAGAGAGGAGGGTGGGAATAGTGCCACATGGAAAATGTCCAGTCAGACACAGGGAACACCAAGTTGTCCTTGTTAAGCTTAATGAGGGCAGAACAGAGATCAGAGGTTTTGCCCATGGCCCGTGCGAAAGCATCTGCCTGGAACTCAAATCTGCGGCTTAAGACCGTCAGACAAAATGACAGGAGCTCATTGTAAGGTGAGAAAATGAACTGGAAGATTATCAGTAAGCCAATTAAGGTGGGCTGGCTGTCATGGAAGCCAAAGGCTAGGAACAGGTCCTTCCGTCCAATCAGAGCAGCGAAGAGGACGAAGCCCAGAAAGGAATCCATCTGACTGATGACAATATTCTTGACAGTATGGCCAAGCTTCCAGTGTCCCAGCTCATGAGCCAGAACTGCAAGGACCTCAGCATCGTTGCAGCCTTGCTTTTTGTTATTTGGCTTGGCTTTGGGCTGGCTGCTGGGTTTGTTGTGAGCCTCTGTCTGCTCTGGGTGGGGTGCATCTCCAGACTTATTCAGAGGGGAGTAATCGTCCAGGAGGGTGTCAAAAAGCACAATGCGTTTATTCTTGAAGAAGCCATAAAAGTAGGCATTGCTGTGTGACGAACGCTTGGAACCTTCCACTACATAAATCTTGGCAAGCGGGAAGTCAATAGACCTGGCCATGTTTTCGATCTCTGTTTTCAGTTCCCCATCTGGCAGTGCAGTGAATTTATCAAAGAGAGGAGCAATGTAGTCAGCATAGATGGTTACAATGATCAGGGAAACACACAGGGTAAAGAGCCAGGCATAGATAAAGAAGTAGTTTCCCCCGATTTTGATGATGTAGAGCAGCAGGGCTGTCACAGGCAGCAGGATACACTGTGTGACAACAAACTTCCTCACAGCATCTTTCAGGAAGAAACCCATTGTCTGCTGATTGAAGCCATGCTTCTCCTCAATGACAAATGTGCTGTAAAGGCTCCATGGAAGGCCACTTGTGGCACTGAAAAGGGTGGCCAGGGTCAGAAACACAAGGGACTGGGTGATCTCATCATTAGGATCAAATCCAAAGTGAGCCGTCACAGAACCAGCCACACCCCACAGTAGAGGGATTCCACCAAGGAGTAGAATCAGCGTTCCTTCAGTCTCAGAGTAGAGTCCAGACCAAAAACTGAAGTTGCTCTTGTCCAGCTGGTACAACCGTGACCTCTCAAATGTGTCATCGTCCACGATCTTCCCCAGCTCCTGGGGAACGCGTATAACTGTCCTGTAGATCCTTCTCTGTCTGTATGCAAGGTATGCCTCCCAAAGGTATATGGTCCACGAAAACCCCAGCACTGAATACAATATTAGTTTCTCCACTGGTAGGCCACGTATAGTTCCAATCATCTTGTTCCTATTTCCAGCACCTGTGTTATCTAATCTGGGTTTGCTGGCTAGCTAGCTTGACTGCTTTTTGAGCTTTCCCACTTGAGTAGGCCTAAGTAAAGTATTGTCGACTGCACACTTGATAGACACACTAACAGAAATCCTGAACTTTGTCACAGTTCCCAGTTCCCATTTCGTCTTTGCAGACTTTATGTTTCCAGACTATGACATCAGTCCTCTATGGCATGTACATTGTATGATATGACTCCATATTAGGGCAAGGCTTCAGCCCAATTGGCCTGCGTGCGTGCACATTGTCTGTCTGCCTGTGTCTAGTCTGCCTGTGTCTGGCTTGTGGCCATATGGAGATGATGGCCATATATGATGTTCTGTGGGCATATTAGCTGGATCGGCGTTCTGGACAACCGGATATCAAATATGCCTATACTGTGTGTGAATATTGGTCGGCCTGGCAGTTCTTGACAACCGCCGATCCAGCTGCATTCCGTCTGGTCATGAGTTTGAAGTCAATCTCTGTCGGGCTGTTCGAGATTCACGGAAGGCTGATGTACACTCACGTACACTCACGCAGACTTTTGCATATTTATCCCATTCAGACCTTATTTTAAAACGCCTTCTAAATCCTAACCTAAGTGAGGGTCGCACAAAAACATCTATTTTTGAGGGGCACCTCAATGTCTGCCTTTTAGAAATTTCATCATACGGTATGTCAGCCAAGTCTATATGGACTAAAACAACAGCACCCACGCATGACGTCATGTGGCAGCCAAGTCTATATGGACTATGGAGTATGTTGAGGCACCCCTCACATCACACGAGTGTGATTTTATTCAAATAAATAAAAATCACACTTGTGTGAAGTGAGGGGCGCCTCACTTCTTTAAGCTAACATCGTACTCTATGTTTGTGCTCTAAACAAACATTAAAAACTCACACTTGTATGAACTGTATTTATATCGGCCACACATGATGTCGTCAATGTGAAAAGTTCATAGACTTCTGCCATATGACTTTTTCAAAAGCATGCATTGGAGGGGCTATAGCGCCCATCAAATGGTCTATAGACGTGCCTGCCATGTGATGTCATTCCGAAAGCCAGGCGTTGGAGGAGCTAGCAGTGCCTCCCCTAAAAAGGAAAACAATCTATTCTATACTATTCCTGTTGCAAACAAAAATGACACAGATGCTTTCCTGATGTTAAAGGTATAACAACGTATAGGCTTTCCGGGTTATAGTAGGACAGATAAAGCACCATGTTATCAGCTTGACAGTGACACGTCGGGCAGGTCATTGCATGAGTGAAACATGCTAACTCTTTGTGACGTCAGAGAATGACATCATCAGAGCCAATTTAACGGACCACTCGACTTGTGAAAGAATTGTAAATCTATGATGCATGTTGTGAAAGCTCAGAATTCTTATCCGAGGTGTTACTGCTCCTGTGTCTGTGAGTCTCCGTCTGGGCCCTCTCTTCCTAACCTCGTGTCAGGAATCTCTGGGGATTAGAGATAACTGACTATAACGGAAATGTCTGTTTCCATGGCTGTCAGACGAATATCTTTGCGAACATCGTTGCAATCACTTTATCAAGCAGGTGTCCGAGGGCAGAACACCAGGTGTCCGAGAGCATTGTACACAATAGAAGTCAGAGAATATCCCTTCAGAATGGCAAAAGGTCCACACAATCGGAATGCAATTACAAGGACAGTCTATCCTATTTCAATGACTATCATTGAACAACAATCTGAAAAGTGTACAACACTTTATCTAGTAGGTGTCCGCACATTATGCAATACAATACAAAGGCACTCATACAATACAGTGCAGAAGGAATTCACTGAAATAGAGTCGTCAGGACAGTGGCAAAACCTTTTCAAAACAATCCAAAACCAAGACAGTGAATATCACTCCTACAGAGTGGCAAGGATGCCATGGAATCGTGAGTTGAACCGATACAGGGATTACAGCCCATATGATCACAGTCGGGTAAAACTTGAAGACAGTGAAAATGACTTCATCAATGCAAATTTAGTCATGGTGGAGGAAGCTGAAATGGCTTACATTATATCTCAGGGTCCTTTGAGGAACACATGTGGACACTTCTGGCAAATGGTCTGGGAGCAACGTTCCAGAGCAGTTATAATGCTCAACCGAGTCACTGAAAGAGGAAGTGAAGCATGTGCCCAGTATTGGCCCACCACAAAAGAGAAACAAGTGGTGTTCACAGACACAGGATTTGCCGTGAGACTTGTGTCAGAGGAGGACATGTCCAATTACACCGTGCGAGTACTAGAACTGCAAAACTCAAAGACAGGGGAGTGCAGGGAGATCTACCACTTTCATTATATCGCATGGCCTGACATGGGCGTCCCAGAATCCCCTGCCTCCTTCCTCAGCTTCCTCTTCAGGGTGCGGGAGTCGGGTTCCTTAGGTCCAGAACACGGGCCGTCTGTGGTACACTGCAGTGCTGGGATAGGACGCTCTGGGACCTTCTCTCTGGTGGATGCCTGCCTGGTTCTGATGGACAAGAAGAAGGACCTATCATCAGTTGACATCCAGAGAGTCCTACTGGACATGAGGAAGTATCGCATGGGCTTGGTCCAGACCCCAGAGCAGCTCCGCTTCTCCTATATGGCTGTCATAGAGGGAGCCAAGTCTACCCTGAAAGACACAACACAGCAGAAAGTGATGCTCAAACACAACGACATCAAGCCAGATCAATCTGCCTCCTCCACCAACACCTCCACCGTACATTGTTGACAGGCTAATCGCTGTCCATGGTTCTGAAATCGCACACACATTGTTTCCATCAGAGTCGTGTAGATGAGAGAGTTAATTACGACAACTCTGTTCACTTCATCATCATTTTTTGACCACGGTCTAGATGGATTTCACAATGCCACGTCAGACTGCTCCATATATGGAGACAACCTATAGGTATAGCTAATGCCCCCCATGCCAAAGCGCCAGCGCTCGCCCAGCAGTCTGCCGTCAACCAGGCGGATGCGTGAAGGAGTGAAGGAAGGAGTGAGGTTCATGAATGGTGATATTATGTGTTTGCTTATTGGGCAGAGAAGTACAGAGACCAAATAAAAAGCCTAAGAAAAATAAGAACTAAATTGTTGAACGTAGAGAAGAAATGCACGAGCTGTGTATTTCTTCATCACAGTGACAAGCCTCTGAAGTTCAGCTGGGTCACTGTCCATGGACACAACATCCACATTCAGCTGGGTCAATGTCCATGGATACAACATCCACATTCAGCTGGGTCACTGTCCATGGACACAACATCCACATTCAGCTGGGTCACTGTCCATGGACACAACATCCACATTCAGCTGGGTCACTGTCCATGGACACAACATCCACATTCAGCTGGGTCAATGTCCATGGACACAACATCCACATTCAGCTGGGTCACTGTCCATGGACACAACATCCACATTCAGCTGGGTCACTGTCCATGGACACAACATCCACATTCAGCTGGGTCACTGTCCATGGACACAACATCCACATTCAGCTGGGTCACTGTCCATGGACACAACATCCACATTCAGCTGGGTCACTGTCCATGGACACAACATCCACATTCAGCTGGGTCACTGTCCATGGACACAACATCCACATTCAGCTGGGTCACTGTCCATGGACACAACATCCACATTCAGCTGGGTCACTGTCCATGGACACAACATCCACATTCAGCTGGGTCACTGTCCATGGACACAACATCCACATTCAGCTGGGTCAATGTCCATGGACACAACATCCACATTCAGCTGGGTCACTGTCCATGGACACAACATCCACATTCAGCTGGGTCACTGTCCATGGACACAACATCCACATTCAGCTGGGTCACTGTCCATGGACACAACATCCACATTCAGCTGGGTCAATGTCCATGGACACAACATCCACATTCAGCTGGGTCACTGTCCATGGACACAACATCCACATTCAGCTGGGTCACTGTCCATGGACACAACATCCACATTCAGCTGGGTCACTGTCCATGGACACAATATCCACATTCAGCTGGGTCACTGTCCATGGACACAACATCCACATAGGCTAGACTCGCCAACCCAGACCGGTCCAGCTCAGTCTGAAAGGATCTGGCAGCATTGTGTCCATAGTCATTATCAATAATCAGCAATCGAACCCAGGTCCACCCAAACCGCTTCATAATCTGGAGTAGAGCTTGCACCTTGGATGAATAATGTAATAAGACATTATTAGGCTACATTATTCACATGCTGATGAATCTCCTACACAGATTCCACAAAGGACAAGGCCTAATCATTGTCTTTTGACACGGACAATGAAGACCTTCAGCTCCCGTAGGAACGCACACAAGCTAATGAGAGGTAATAGGCATTATAAATTACATTCACTAGAGGGAGGTATTTGTCAATCGTGTGAACTACTTGATACCAACATATTGTATCTATAGCAGTTCACCTGGAAGGCATCGCTTGGGATTGTCCTAAAGAAGGAGGGGGACCGATTCCGGCCACTCAGACAGGAGCAGGTAGCATAACTGACCTGCAAAAGGTGTAAAACTTATTGATTTTTATTTTCATCTTTCTCAAAAAGATGAAGAAGTATACATCATAACAGATTGGAGAATTACAGTACATTTCAAGCACTCAACTCAATACAAAACTATACATAACTGTGGACGACACCATAAAGCATTACACTTGTTTACAATTAGGGTCCACCATGTTCAATTCATCATAACATTTAGAGACGTACAAATATACAACATCATCTATAGAACTGTTCCCTGTTCTCCTGCTTGCTAATGTATGTGTGATACTCACCCAGTGCAGGTGGGCTGCTGAGGAAAAAGTGAGCTTGGGGAAGAAAGGGATGTGGTGGATCTGAAACAGACCACCCAGAACAACGTCCCCATCCTTGTAAAATCTGTTTTCATTAAACTGTGCCTGAAACTCACAACAAGAAGAGGAAGGTGAGGAGGACAAAACTAGCTGTAATCGAGAGATGGAAACCTGGTTTACTCCAAAACACTGGCATAATGCCTTCCCCTCTGGCCTCTTCAGTCCTAAATTAGCTTTGTTTACAATGTTCGCCAGTGTTGATTTTCTCTTGTGGGACGTGGTATCTAGATATGGACTGAAATAAAAATAGGCCTATAACCAAAAAGTTGTAGTGCCGATTGCCGATGTGGGCGACCGGGTCCTGTTCTCTCATGTTATATCAGAGTGTTGATTTATGCTCAAACCATTACGTGCAGTTATTTGCTTCTTTTTTGGCCTATTTTCCTCCAATTTTGCAGTTATGTGCGGTTATTTGCCTATTTTTTCATATTTTCCTAAATTTTTCCCTTCATTTTAATATTTAATTTTTCCCTTGGAGCCATATGGTATGGCAGCTGCCATATAGCTTGCCATACCCAAGTGACACCACTGGACATAAACAAATTTAAAATGCAAGTCACCCCTTTGTTTCCCCAAGAGGAAGAGGTTGTTTGTGAGCTCCAGCACCTGGAAAATTACCAGTGAGTCTCTAAAGTAAACACTCAATGGGGTGGTGACATGATTGGTTTCTAAAGCAGTGCGTGTAGCTTTGTGTTCTCACCAGTGTTCTTGCTTACCTTTCAGTAATGTCCAGGCCAGGCGTATCGTATCGGTAGGCGGACATCTCTGATGGTGTGACAACAACCGACTATCATTCAGTTTTTCATGATTTCCTATGATGAAAATCATGAAAAACAATATAGTTTTGCATGGTTTTCATGATTACATTATGAAAATCAACATAGAGTAAGTATAGTATGTTGTCGAAAATCATGATTTTCATCTTTTTATAGTGGAAAAGCATGACGTATTTTTAGTATGTTGTCGTTTTTCATGATTTTCATGTCTTTTTTTGTCTTGTTTGTACATTTTTGCGCGTGTGTGTGTGTGTGTGTGTGTGTGTGTGTGTCCAGCAAATGCGATTGGTGTCTATGGTGCTTTGAGCTAGTGAGGTCAGTGGGTGAGCTTATACACGGAGCCAGACAGCTTAATCTGCTACCAACACTGAGGTATCTTGCAACCCCACAAAGTCTTCTGTGACAGCTCATCTGTGATGGTGGCTATAGTGTCTGCCATCCATTACAGATCACTCACATACATTGCTAGAACTAAAATTAGATAGATAGGTCACTGAAAGCATGTACTGTAGCTTCCATGAGGAATATACAGTATGAGCTAATTTAGAACCCAAATGCATTTGTCCACGGAGGCCCATTTAAATTTATTTTGTGCCATGAAGGAGGACTTTTCAACACAACATTGGTCAACATGTTTCTTTCAACAACTCAAAAGTCAAAATCAGTAAAAGACAAATCGTGAGTGCCTGAGAGGTAGGCTAGCGGTTTAATAATCTAACTCGTGGCAAAAAGGTTTCATGTTCAAATATTTTACCTTTACTGCCCAATGCATTGTCAATGGCAACTGCTTCCTTTCACCTGACAGGGTAGAGTTTCCCCGGCTGGACATAGCGTGTGTAAGGAACACACGCTATGCTATCCTTTCCCCTCCATCAGGCTGGCCAGGGGGAGGTAGTTTGTTTTGTAGTTATTATTTAACTTTAAGCTCCCAGTCCCAATGCATTATTAATGGCAATAGCACAAACTTTTCACATAGTAGCGTAGAAGTGTTATTTTGTAAGTTATCCCTTCGTTTATGAGCACAAAGACAAGCAACATTGCAAGTATTCAAATTTTCAAGATACTTAAAGCAACTGAAAATGTCAATGGAGGTAGAGACTGTTATACTGTATAAATGGCTTTAATGCAAGAGACCCGGTTCAGGAATATAAAAGAACACATCACAGGTTGTTTTCTAATCACTTGCTCTTCAATGTGCACAGTAGGCCTACATCATTTTATTGAGGATCTAAACAGCAGCCGGTATCGTTTCTGTCTCTGAGGTATTGCGAGATTTGGTTGCCAGACAGGAAACGGGGGACAGTCTTGCGATACTTTGCACGTTCAGAAACGTACTTTGTGCTCTTTCAATACCTCTATCTATAAACTTACGCAGTGTACTTTACACATCGAAAAGCAACACAGAAGAAAACAATGTGTGATATCTTTTATTTTCCTATTTTGTTCAGGAATAGTGCTTCTTCATAAGCTGTCCAGCCGGCTGGAATTGCATATAGCGAAAATGACGTTGTAGTCTTATACCTTCTTTTTCACATACCTCCCCAAGTCATGATGATGGTTTTGATAGTTTGTGCAATTTTGTTCAAACGGGGTTAAAAGCCAATCCTTCAGAGAATGAACGCTAAGTGGTTACCTAAAATAATAAAGGAAACAGAAAGTTCGTCATTTGAAACCGTGTCATGACTCATGAATGACATGATTTGGAAATGGAATCAACGAAAAATGGAAAATCAACGTAATGAACTATTGATATCACAACCACGCCGCTCAAAGGCGTGTGTATGTGTGTATGGTTTGTTACATAAAAGTTCAGGTGTTTCTGTGTGCCATATAAGGGACAGTCGAGTCAGTCGACGGCCAGTTCTTACTTGTTGAGACTTCAGACTGGCAGCAGAAAGTGACAGAATTTGATGTTATAAAAAAACAGAAGCATACAGTAATACATATTACTATGACAGATGAGACCAATATCAAACTATAGAAATCTTCAGATCCGTCAAAATCATCAGCGTAAGATCGAGCCTTGATTGTCGAACAGGTCAGCATAAACAGGTTTACCTCAGGCCATTCAGAGCGAGTGCTTTCTCATTTAATTAACCAGCGATAAACCTCTTTGAGCCAACAAATCTCCCCCACTCTGGCTGTCGCTCACTTAAGGCCCACATGCCCTTGGTCTGCTAAAATACGCGTGTCACCACATCCAGGGCCAGGCACACATACACTCCCTCACACCCACCGTCCGGGAGCACATGATCAGTGCATGTGCCTATAGATGCATGTGCCTAAATACATGTGCCTGAATGCATGTGCCTAAATACATGTGCCTGAATGCATGTGCTTAAATGCATGGTCTTATAGTCTTCATCTATTTGCCTGATGAATTAAGACCTATAAACAAAAAGACGTTTTTGGAGCTTTAAAGCAGTGTGCGGATGTTTTTACCTTCTTCTCCTTCAGAACCTAGCTGGCCTAAATACAGGTACAAGATGTGCACACAATCTCCTCTGTGAACTGTGACGAAAGAAGCACACACACACACACACACACACACACACACACACACACACACACACACACACACACACACACACACACACACACACACACACACACACACACACACACACACTTGGAATTGTAGGAATTGAGGCATATGTTTGACATGATTTTGGTCAGTGTTTGACCAGGTTTTATATAGTAGCCTATAGTTTATTGATTATAATGTGTTTTGCAAAAATCGGTCTCATAGTGGCGCTATAACAGGCAGATGTGAAAAATATAGGGCAAAGTTTTTCCTTGGCCTCTAGTGAGTGCGTATACAAAGTTGTACACAGATCGGTGCAGTTGCAAGTAAAACATGATTTGGCCTGTTATAGCCCCACCATGAGGATGATGTGAAAACATTTAAGTGGCATTTCTTCCTCTGCGTAGTGGGAATGTGCATGCGTAATTTCACGGAAATCGCACACTTTGTTCATGATTTGAGCCATTTTGTTCTAAACGGGCCAGTCGTGCAAACTTTAAATCGTAGCCAAATAGAAGTTCGGTCCTCACCTCTAGCGCCAGGTGACGTTGTTGTTGTTTGTCCATGACTGTGGTGTGTTCGAGTGAGACACACACACGTACTGTATATGTGTGGGTAAATTAACTTACATTTGTAATTTAAGTGGCATTTCATCCTCTGTCTAGTGGGAATGTGCATGTATAATTTTACGGAACTCCCACAATGTGTTCATGATTTGTGGCTTTTTGTTCGAAACGTACTAATCCTGCAAGCTTTGGAAGGCAATCTTAGCCAATCGGGATGGAATATGGGAAATCGGACAGATCCGTGTTGATCACATGACTATATGTATACTGATTTGCGTGATGTATGGTTAAAATGTGTACGTAATGTTTAGCAAAAATTTGCCTCATGGTGGCGCTATAACATGCTGTTCTGAAGAATTTGGGGCAGAGGTTAGTCATTGGCATCCAGGGAGTGTGCGTGCAGAGTTTCGCATCGGTCGGGCCAACGGTACGGAGATTAGCTGTACACGCACACACGCACGAGCAAAAAGTTATGGCCATTTTTGTATACCGCACCATAGACCACCAATATAAGGCAACATTTTCCAAATTTCATCATGCTTTAAGTAGCATGTGGCAATTGTGACATGTCAAACTATAGGGGGTTTTCATTATTCTGAATCCATTCCAAGCATTAGTTTTGCACGAAAAACACTCCTTGGCCTAAAAATGGCCATAGCCGTCATCACAAATGTGATGAGGTCAGCACATTTGGGCAAGTGGCTATGGCCGAATTATTTGTGGTCTATGGTGGTCTATGGTCCGGCAGAGCAGGCCTCTCATTCTGTGGACATTAATGACGAAATTAATAGAAAAAACACAAATAAAAAGTACGGCATGACATCACAGAATAAACCCTATTCCTTGAGCTTTTGGCCCCCGGCTATTGAACAAATCACAGGTTGTGGAATGTGCATGCACAAAAAACTACTATGAAGTTTGGACTATTTAAGAGTAAGACAAATAAAATAGGGATAAACACATGAGCAACGCAAAGTTCTGTTTGTGTTCAGGCAGCAGAGGATTTGGAGACTTTAAGAGACACGTGTGCACAGTTATCCTACTTTAGAGATGGCCACTTTATGAGACCAGATCAGGACGGAGGAGGAGGAGGGAGGGTATGAGAGTGCAGGGCGAAGAGGAGGAGCAGTGGAGGGTCGAGAGGAGCAGGACACGGTCGCCTGGATCTCTCCCGCACCACGACACTGACTTTAGAGTGCAGTGCGAGGGAGTGGAACCAGCGGAGAGATCTGGAAATCGTCATTCACACGCTATAGCAGTGACCTGAGCCTTTTTCTGACCTCCTCAGTTATTCACCCAGCATCAGGTATAGGTAAATAATACGAATAAAGAGAGCGGATAGAAAAGAAGAAGGGTGGAAAAAAGGCTGTCTGGTTATTCAGTCAGTATGACAGAACAGTTCACTAGCAGCTTGCCCTTCCTCAAACCCTTCTTCCTGAAGACGCCCGTCGGAGGGGTGAGCGGAGGGGTGAGCAGCGCTCGGCACAGGCAGCGGCGGAACACGCTCCCCGCCAGCGAGTACAGGAACCTCACACCGCAGGACGCCATCAGCGTGTTCGAGATTGAGAGGGAAGGTATGTGTCCACCCCCAAGTCTGTCACGAGCACAGATTTAAGTTGACGATTAATTGTCACACAAATAATTACGATTGATGATTTCATTGTGTGTTTCGCACTGAACATTGAATCATATTTAGGCTTCGTTAACAAAAATTGCACGGTGCAGATATAATAACTTAAAACTTATACAAAGAAATTACTGACATTTAATAATTTTATACTTTTTTGCAGAAATAGCAGATGAATTGTAAGCATTGTAAGCTTTTTATGTTATTTTTGGAAAATGTTTGAAACAAAATTTAACATAGAAACGATTATGACCCTATCCCTATCCACCACTGTATCATGAACCAGGTCCATTTTACACAGTTTGTAGTGGAATCATGGAAAACATTTCTTTCTAATTCATTTTAAATATCTACTACAAAAATGGCTTACCGGCATGGGCCGTGGCTCAATGGTTCAGGCACCTTGGCTGGTAATCCAGTCTGGCAGTGTGCCGTGGGTTCGACTCCCGATCCCGACAGCCTTTGTTGCATGTCTTCCCCCCCCATCTCTCTCCCCATTTCCTGTCAGCCTACTGTCTGTCCCTCCATAAAAAAATGAAATAAAGGCAAAAGCCACAAAAAAACACATATTAAAAAAATTAAATGGTTTACCTCTGACTCATCGCCGGTTACTAGATGAACCTGATAGGATTTCCCCAAATAAGTCCAAATTCAGTATTACAATACTGAACACTAAATACTATCCCTGTGCTGTTTAAAAAAGAAAAGAAAGGAAAAAAGAAGCAGAACATAATTATTCCTATAATATGGGATACCGGTATATTAAATATAAATTATATTGATACTGATTTATTGATAATTCTGTCCATCTGACAACCTTTGTCTTTGTTGACCATTTCTTGTCCCTCCCGCAGCATTTATCTCTGTGTCTGGAGAGTGCCCACTCACTCTGGATGAAGTCCTGAACTTCCTGGGCCAGTGCCCAGAGCTGTCCCTAGGCTGGTTCGAGGAGGGACAGTTGGTCGCCTTCATCATTGGCTCGGGCTGGGACAAAGAGAGGCTTTCTCAGGCAAGCGCCTTCATTTGAAACACAATAGGACTGTTGCAATTTAAGTGTACTGCATTTCAAAAATTATGACTAGCTATTTTCCCCACAAAACATGTAAGACAGGAGGTGACTATTGAAATGACATTAACGTTTCTTTGTACTTGTCCCAACACAGGAGGCCATGACTCAGCATGTCCCAGGAAGCGGCACGGTTCACATCCATGTGCTGTCAGTGCACCGCCACTGCCGACAGCAAGGCAAGGGCTCCATCCTCCTGTGGCGCTACCTGCAGTACCTGCGCTGCGTGCCCGGCCTCCGCAGGGCTCTGCTCATCTGCGAGGAGTTCCTGGTGCCCTTCTACCTCAAAGCTGGCTTCAAGGAGAAGGGTGCCTCGGCCATCTCCGTGCAGAGCATGTGCTTCCAGGAGATGGAGTACATGCTGTGTGGACAGGCGTACGCACGACGTAACAGCTCCGTGCGTTAACCACCTGAACCCATTCCTATTCTGGGGGGGGGGGGGGGGGGGGGTAGACGGATTTGGTGTAGACGGAAAAAGAGCGGTCCAAGTACTGTTGTAACTCAGGTGGCTTGTGGTGGACATTTTTGTCAAAATTAAATTTTTGCCACGGACATACAAAATGAGTGGACTATCATATCACCAGAAACACATAACGAGCTAGTCCTAAATGACCATTAACAGGTCTGTATCTGAGAGTATACAAATAGAACCAACAGGGTCCCTTTGTACATTTGTACACTCTCAGAGTTAAGGGGTTCCTTCCAAATAAAACTGTTGAGAACCAACTAGTACTAGTTGGACTCCTAATATGCCATAGTGTCGTAGTAAATAAGTGTCTTGACAATCAGTAATTGCGTCTTACGATCAAAATAAGTACATTATAATGGTGTGTAAAAAAGAAAATCTGAAAATTTGCCACAGAAAAAAAGACCAAGTCTTTGCCACGGACACATTTGTCTGTGTACGGACATATTGATGACCCCTGCTCAGGGTAGCACTGGCCCCACACAGCAGACAGATGGAAGGACGGACAGACAGTCAGACAGACAGACAGACAGCGTCTATGTTAAGTGTTTGTACACCTGACAGAAACCGTGTCAGACTGGGATGGTAAAAGTCGGTACCTCACAAGATCCCGGATCCACTGGCAACAAAGGAATGGGGACGGCCTGACCTCACAGCATACCAAGAAAGGTTTTCAAGAGAGCAAACAGATGAATTTCCATGGCGGTTGACAAGCTAAATGTGCATCAGCCATATGTATTGCAGATCCTATGATGTAAATAAAGCATTTCTTTCTTTTACCATTAGCGTCTGCGCTAAGTTTAGAATTATTCACTTTATTGCAATGGAGTTCATTCTCGAACAAAAACTATATATCCATCCTACTTCTGCATTAATATTCCAGTTGTGATGTAAATATTCTATTTTTGTAAAGCTCGTAAATATACAAAGGTGTGATAAAAATCATAGACTTTGCCTTGTGTGTTTTTTGTACTGCATGTGATTTGTTACTTGATGTGATAGTTGTGATGATATTGAGGCATTAAAGATGCTTCTACTTAAATTGCTTCAGCGGGAAATGTATGATGCAAAATGTACAGGTCAAAATTACCATGCAGGATAATGGATTAAAACAACCTGTGGGCCCCCAACTAAACACAGTTTAATGATAATATAACATTAATATATATTTTTTAAATATATACATTTACAACCTTGAAGATTTTGTCCTAATCGTGATATTGATAAATGGGAATCTATACTTTACTGGTTGGCTGTAGGTACCAGGGACCGTCTTCCTCTAGTTGGCTGTAGGTACCAGGGACCGTCTTCCTCTAGTTGTCTGTAGGTACCAGGGACCGTCTTCCTCTGGGTGTCTGTAGGTACCAGGGACCGTCTTCCTCTGGGTGTCTGTAGGTACCAGGGACCGTCTTCCTCTGGGTGTCTGTAGGTACCAGGGACCGTCTTCCTCTTGTTGGCTGTAGGTACCAGGGACCGTCTTCCTCTTGTTGGCTGTAGGTACCAGGGACCGTCTTCCTCTTGTTGGCTGTAGGTACCAGGGACCGTCTTCCTCTGGGTGTCTGTAGGTACCAGGGACCGTCTTCCTCTAGTTGGCTGTAGGTACCAGGGACCGTCTTCCTCTGGTTGGCTGTATGTAGGTACCAGGGACTGCTTCCTCTGGTTAGCTGTAGGTACCAGGGACCGTCTTCCTCTTGTTGGCTGTAGGTACCAGGGACCGTCTTCCTCTGGGTGTCTGTAGGTACCAGGGACCGTCTTCCTCTGGGTGTCTGTAGGTACCAGGGACCGTCTTCCTCTAGTTGACTGAAGGTACCAGGGACCGTCTTCCTCTGGTTGGCTGTACGTAGGTACCAGGGACTGCTTCCTCTGGTTAGCTGTAGGTACCAGGGACTGCTTCTTTCCATGGGGTTTGGCCTAGTATTATTAACACTATGCCTACGCCTAACCGTAACCTCACAGAAGTCTAAATCTAACCTTAAAAGCATGCCCATCCGAGGCAAAACACACTGAAAAGTCAGATTCGTAGGTAGCATACATCTGATTGGTGCATTCAAGAATTTACCCACATTTACAGTATTTGTATTTTGTGCAAACTACAGTACAATGAGATTTGTAGTATTTTGTGAGATTGTGAGTCGTGAAACACAAAAAGAATATTGGCTCTAAATTCACTTCGTCAGGGGTTTTCAAACCAAATCAACTAAAAATCTCAAGGCACTCAAACCGTGTTCATGACATGAGCTTGTAGATGAAAAAAGATGAAAAACATTGTGGAAAAAATAAATAAAATACAATTTTAAAGACACAAGTTCAGACAAATCTCTGTAATAGATATTCTTTTCTCTTTTACTGTTGTATTCAGGTACATGTGAGTAGACAGGTAGCTAAAACACTACCGCGTTTAAAACAATCATCACTTCTTAAGAAGCAATAAACAAATAAAGGAAACATTTGAGTGCTCAGCATAATGTAACAAAAATATGGCAGTAGTTGGTACATTTATCAACAAGGCACCAAAGGTATTAATATTTGATTTTGTTTGTCCCTGGTTCTTTATGAGGTTGCCTGAATAATAATAATAATAATAATAATAAGGGTAATAATAATAATAATAACAATAATAATAATACTTATAAAACTAATAAAACTACTTCTGGGTTGTGAATGCCAGTGTTGGCTTCTTAAATCCCTGCCTCACACACACAGGGAAAGAGAGTGTTTATAACCGTGGTTCTCAACAATTATTATTATTATTCTTTTCAAGCATCACCAGTTTGGTATGCATCAGGCCACAGAGCCTCCATCACTCTGAGAGTGTACAAATGAAATTTGTACACCAAAATAACTTTGGTTCTAGAACTGGTTCCATTCTAGGTTCTTGGAACCTTGGTGCTTCCACGGAACCGGTGGCCATTTTTTGGTTCCAGCTCCGAACCAACTTTTAGGGTTCTGAACCAATTCATTTTCAGTGTAAACAGTCTGAACTGGTTCAATATTAGGCCGGAAAAAGAAGAACAGAACCGGTGGAAAAGGGGACTCAGAGAGTTATAAACGTGAAAAGGGTTCCATTTGGTTTGCAAATATCATTCATTTAGCTGGGGACTGCCCAGGAACCAAATCAAGGACCCCTATGGGTCCACGGACCCCAACTTTGGAGAACCACTGGTTTACAAGATGTGGAAGTGCCATCATACCCTGGGTTCACTGCACAGTAACGGAGTAACAATAATCGGGGGGGTAAGGAACGTGATTACAGGAAGTATGAAGGGTGACATCGTGTGGCATATCTAAGTATACAGACAGAGTTAAAAATAGAATTACAAGCATATTTCAGTTCACAGAGAAAGGGAGCAATAACCGCCCTCCCGCTGCCTCCCGGCCACACGAGGCCATAGCAGAGACATGGGACACCGAGCGGCTGACGACATCGGTCGGGTCCCACCACGTCTCTGTACCTGATGTCCTCCTCCTCCCATGTGTTCCAGCTTCAATGGAGGTGAGCGTTGAGGTCGTACTTCTCGCAGAATTTGTCCGTGAAGGGGATGCACGTGATCAGCTCGCACCACTCGCACTTGATGGGGTACACATAGAAGAGCACCGCGAGGCCCGCAAAGAGCCCCACAAACACCACCAGGAAGACCATGATCTGACAGCGCTTGCGGTACATGTCCATGCGGCCGAAGCTGATGTAGGGCAAGAAGGCGAACGACAGGAAGAAGCCAGAGATGAAGCCACAGATGTGGGCGAAGTTGTCGATCCAGGGCAGCAGGCCGAACGCGAAGAGGAAGAGCACCACACAGAGCAGCTTGATGAAGGCCCGCCACGGCTGGGCCAGGATCTGCCAGCTCTGAATCAGCTCCACGAACAGACAGGCCAGGATGCCGAACTGAGAGCCAGCCGGGCCCACCTGGGAACGAGGGCGAGACAAGAGACCAGTGAACCAAAGAACTCGCACGAGAAGGTTAAAATACAAGCCTCTTTGCAATCAAACAATCTTTAAGAAAAATCTTGTAGATCGATAGATAATTATTTTCCTTACCCAGTGATATGCAATGGGGATATATGTTTTACCCTGTCCCTGATCCTGGTCAGACTGAATTAAATTAACTTTTGGGAAATGTAGAATGTTTGGTATGTTTGAAATGTATGTTAAATAATAATTTAACAGTTGAAAAAAGGGTTAACCATGTTGACCCTGGTGTCCGTATTTTGGCCAAAATTTGTCTTTTTTCTAATAGCAGAATTAGAAGATCGACACGCTCACCCTCACTGCGTCGCATTATTGTGAGCTTGTAGATGGGCCATTTTTACCATTTGTCATACTAAGATGTGTAAAGGGCTTAAATCGTTAAGAAAAAGCAGAGAAACATTGGGGAGAAAATGAGTTAAAAAAACAATTGAACCTTGATGAGGATTGAGGACCCTACAGTAATATGTGGTACAATACATGGACCCAGTGTTGCCTGATGGAAAATGTTGAATTATCATACTGGAGGCTTAAAATTATCGTATTTAAAAGAATACTATCGTACACAGCCAAAAAAGAGAAATCACACGGTAACTACAGTACAGTATGTGATTTCACAAAAACGCAAATATATTGTAAGAAACAATCTTGTGTGGGACTCCCTACGCATATGCTGTGTGGAAGCTGGAAACTTTCTGGACCATACACAAATAAAAGCCTGAAACCAGACTGGAAAGACACAAGCAGTGTTTTTAATGCCTCCAAGTAAGTACAGATCAATGGTCAGATTTCCTTATTTCCTGGCCTATTTTGAAAAGCCAAAAGCCGGTTGTGATGTGGCGAAATTATCGTACATTTGGGCTTTTTTTAAATTATTGATCGTACATTGTACAGAGGGTGCATGGACCCTACAGTATGATGGGGTACTATTATGTGATGGTACTGTATTATGCACAGTGATTACCTCCACCCTGTAGGGCAGGAAGATGGTACTGTATATGTGATGGAGCAGTGATTACCTCCGCCCTGTAGGGCAGGAAGATGGTACTGTATATGTGATGGAGCAGTGATTACCTCCGCCCTGTAGGGCAGGAAGATGGTACTGTATATGTGATGGAGCAGTGATTACCTCCGCCCTGTAGGGCAGGAAGATGGTACTGTATAATGTGATGGAGCAGTGATTACCTCCGCCCTGTAGGGCAGGAAGATGGTACTGTATATGTGATGGAGCAGTGATTACCTCCGCCCTGTAGGGCAGGAAGATGGTACGGTAGTAACGGTACTGTATATGTGATGGAGCAGTGATTACCTCCGCCCTGTAGGGCAGGAAGATGGTACTGTATATGTGATGGAGCAGTGATTACCTCCGCCCTGTAGGGCAGGAAGATGGCGGAAGCGAGGTTGCCAGTGATGCCGCTGAGGATGTAGATGATTGAGATGCGCAGCCAGCCTGCCAGTTTCTCCAAGTCTCTCAGGATGGTCATCTGGAACGCCACCGACACAAAACAGTGGAGGATTCTGGGTCGAAAATGCAAAGAAACGGGACAAAACGGATTAGTACAGCATTTTATCCTTCCTCTGATTCTCTCTCTCTCTACTGTAGGTCGTCCTCAGACCTCCATCGTTGCTTCCAGTCATCCATGTTCTCCATACATCTGGCCAGCTCGTTGGTGCTTTGTGCTCCTGTGTCGTTCTTGAGTACATCCACATATGTGGGACGTCCTCGTGACCGGTGCCCATGTGTTGGTTCGTGTCTTTGGCAGTGTCCTGCTAGTCTCATTCTCCTGTATGCTATTTTCTGGCTCACCCTTGGCATTCCATCATACAGATTCTTGTTGGTACCATGTGTACTCTTGCTAATGTTAAGTACTGCATGCAGCATTCTGGCGTAGCACCCATCCAGAGACTTCTGCAGGGTTGGCTTCAGGGTCCAGCATTCACTGCCATATAGGAGAACAGACTCTACCGTTGCATAGAAGAAGCTGAGTTTGGTTTGACAGGGAGGTTGAAGTTCCAGACACTGGCCATGCCATCCAGGGCCCCCAGGGCAAGTGCCTTCCTCACTTTAAGATCTTGCTCTGATGAGTTGACCCAAGCCCAAGTCCTTGATGTATGTGTGTGCGTGTGTGTGTGTGTGTGTGTGTGTGTGTGTGTGTGTGTGTGTGTGTGTGTGTGTGTGTGTGTGTGTGTGAGTGAGTGAGTGAGCGAGCGAGCGGGCGAGCGACTGAGTGAGTGAGTAGGCACAGTCAAAATCCTCAGTGTTAATTTATCCATGTAACTGTAACTCTGCTTTGAATGCCAGCATCAGGGTTTTGTATTCCGGTCGCTGCCCGCACAGAATACAAAACCCTGATGCTGGCATTCAAAGCAACCAAAGGTATGGCTCCCCCATATCTTGCAAGTATGATCGAACCCTACAAACCCTCCCGCTCACTCAGATCAGCCAACGCAGGGAAGCTGGAAGTACCCTCACTAAAAACGCCGGGACAACGCTCCACACGTCCCAAACTCTTCTCCCTTCTGGCTCCAAAACTGTGGAATGCACTTCCCATTGCAGTCAGAACTGCAGCATCACTCCCAATCTTCCGCCGTAGTCTGAAAACCCACCTTTTCAGACTCCATCATGGCCCATAGCACTTACCCCACCCCCTTAGATAGCAATTCTAGTAGTCATAGCACGTCATAGTACATATGTGTAGCATAGTAGTATAGATGTATAGCTTATATGTATAGTTTCATTATAGATATTCCACTGTTACTTTCTTAGCTATGCATGTTTCATGATAAATGTCTTTATGTGATGTATTCCCATGCTTTTGTTCTTGCTTAATGTAAATCGCTCTGGATTAAGAGCGTCTGCTAAATGCCTAAATTGTAAATTGTAAATTGTAACTCTGAGTGTGTACAAAATGTAACCAAATGGACCCGTTAAGAGTCATTCTGTTAATTCAACGCAGGGGATGTTTCACTGTGTGTAAACAAGCACAGAATGTTGTGACGTTAATCCGCCTGTCTAACAGAGTCAGCAGCCAACCAGTGAGGGCTCTGTCATCAAGAGGCTGTTCCACCTAAACTGTATCTCGTTGAAAGTCCTAATGAGAGCATGCAGAGAGTGAAACTCCTAATGAGAGCATGCAGAGAGGGCACTTTGTTTAATTAGCCCCGTCGACTCAAAGGAGGCAGCATGAACATGCAGTGAGGAAACCACTGCATAGTAATGTAGTAGTAATTCTGAGCACATATGGACATAACCATTATTATTTTGTTGTGTCCCTACGTGTCATCTATCACTAATTATTAATTACCGGTAATTAATTATTTCAGAAAATATATTTTATTTTTTATAATTTTATATCTTCTTTCCATTTGGCCTTCCTGGCGCCCCTTAGTGGCTGCACAGGGATCCACTTTGCAAAGCTGTGGGTCAGCCAGCCACTTACCCAGCATGAAGGAAGAGTGAGAGCCAGAGCCTGTAGAACTGGTCAGGAATCTCCGGGTTGAGGAAAGGCAACAGGCCACAGACGTCATCCATGCAGTGGACCTGATGAGGGACACAGCACGGCACGTGAAAGGCAGCATGTGGTGATTTTACACACAGAATCTGCATGCATACATGCTGTACCCCGGCACTTGAAATGACAAGGTGATCTTGTTGCTAAAAACATTTAGATCAAACAGGGTATAAATTACTTTAGGTACAATACTAAAGATTGCTTCTCTTCTTTGAAATACAGGAAATTCATCCTGTGATGAATGTACCGATCCCATCCTAACTAGTAGGAGGCGCAGTGGGTGCTATTAATATGGCACACAGGGACCAGTTAGGGGTTAAGTACGTGACTTGCACAGGCACACTTCACTGACAGCCTCTCTACCCACTCAGCTACAGCTAGACTGTCCCTGGCCGTGTGCTGAAGACTTCAATAATGGCCAGAGAATTTCAAGAATAAAGGAAAAGGAGGAATACAAAGGGGACTTACTTGAGAGCAGAGAGTGGCCTCTTCGTGAAAGTAGCCCATCATGAAGTCACAATATTCCCGAGATGTGATTTCGCACCTCGAAGAATGAAACAACCACAGTAAATAATCGCACGATGAAGCCCGATTCATACATACTTTAATAGCCAAAGATACCCGATCTACAAGCTCACAATGCGTCATTGATGTGATGCGTTGCTAGCTTGTATATCAGACTCTTTTGTCACACAAAGGAGCATCAATTAGGCTTAAAGGGATATTTCACTTTCAAACATGTTCTGGAACTTCTGGGTCATTTCAACATCTGATCTGGCTTTAGCTATTTGATATTCATTTTATGAGAAACACCCCCTTTCCTGTAACTTCAAACTCCATTTTAACCATGTTAGACTCATTTAAAACACCTGTCCTTGGTTCGTTGAATATATATATGCCTGAGTTGTACAGTATGAGAGTGAATAAACATTTTTCTAAGTTAAATATCCTGATGTAGTTACACGTGAACTCTCCTCACCTCCCTTTGGTTCCAATGCAGCAGGGCCGGCCTGTGATGGTACAGTCTATGTGAGGCAGGTTAGTGTGGTTCCCTGTGTTGTATCGGGTGCAAATCTGAAAGAACAACAAATCACTAGTACCTTCACTACTTGAGGCCAAAGTGCTATATTAATGGTATGTATTAATAATTCACAGGTTTCCCCTCTACTCACCGGCCATTTGGTGATGTCATCAGGCCATTCATGAGGTGATACTGAGGCAGGCTCAAGACATATCCTGACATCAGATGACAAAAGTTAATAACACATTATGAAACACCAGTCACTCTGTGACTAAACTACTGCAGTGGTTCAGATGCAGTGGTGCAGATTTTTTGGTTTGTTCAAAGGTTAAATCACTATATTCTGACCGTAATCAATGCTATAGACTAGAGTGTTTGTTCAGTAACAGAGGTCTCTTCTTTGTGTCATCACTTACAATTCCACTTGTTTACACTGACTGAGTACTCTTGAGTTTAAAAAAGCTGGAGAGACATGGAGACTCCCGTTACTGAACAAACACTCTATAGCGTTGAGTATTATCACAATAAAGAGCTTTTGAACCAAATAAAATCACCTTTAATGTGAAAGTCTGCTTATGGACTTGCTGGTGGACTACTAACAGAACACCCATCACCATCCAATGTGGAGATGGTGAATGAATACCTATAAGTTCCTGGGAGTACACGTTCAATCTCTTGAATATTGATTCTACCTGTGTATGCTCATTATTTTCACTGATAAGCTGTATTATACAGATACCCACTCTTGAAACAGCTGACACTATCAGTGTCTTGAGACTGTATAGTCTCACGTGACATCCACTGTTGATGGTCAATCAATTTCATTACATTGTATTTATAGGAGACCGGAGAACTCACCAGTTTACCAAGTAGCCATGGCTAAGATTCTTCATCAATGTCTTCATCGTTATGCTAACATGCTGTCTTCATCAGTGTAGTATGTCAAACTCACAGATGTTATAGTTCATTTCCAAAGTGATAAAACTATTTTTTGCAATCAAATGGTCAGCTAGATGATGATAAAAATGTGAGTATGTGAATACAAATGATAAGTAGGCCTACCATTTCAGGAATTGTTTACTAATTAATTACATTGTTTCGGTACTTTGGTGTTGTTTCTCTAGTTTTACAGTAACTCTCTCTCTCTCTCTCTCTCTCTCTCTCTCAATTCAATGCAATTTAAATGAAGGTGAAGAAAACCTAAATCGTGGCGAGTTGGTACTGTAAACTGGCGAGTTCTCCGGATACCTATTTATACCTGTATAGTGCAAAATCACATCAACTTGTCACACAGCACTTTACACATAGAGCGACTTGTACAGAGTCCCAACATGATGACACATGATGACACAAGCACTTGCCGATGGCGGCAAGTGCTGCGAAGAGGTGCTGGAGGGCTGGATATGCTGTGTAGGCTGTGCACATTCATATATTTATTGGTGAGAGATGTGCAGTACATCCATGCATAGTTTATTCACTGGTGATAGACTGCACATTTATATTTATTATTGATAGAATATGCATTATGTTAACCCATTAAGACCGAGAAAGCATCTGCGTCATTTTAGATTTTAGCGTTGGCTATTCAAAAATAGCAGATCTACAAGCTCACTTGTACATTTGCCATTTCAGAAGGTTTTTGAAAAATGTTGCATTATGAAACTACTGATTTAGAAGGCATTTGTAGAATCGGTCTCAGAGTCAAACCAAGAGCAGATGGCTACGGTCAGACTCATACTGTAAGTCTATATATTCTATTGTATTTTCATTTTATCTTTCACATCTATCCACTCTTAGGGCCGATTCATACTCCTATTTTACCGCTGTTTCTGCGCTGTAGTGCCGAAATGATTTCGGCTCGTCAGAACTTTTCAGTAGCACAGAGTCGACTTTAGGACGGTACCCGCCCCGCCGAATCTCAAATGACGTCACATTGTAGGCTCTACAGCGCCGAACCAACTTTTATTCGGCTCTAAAATAAGAGTATGAATCGGCCCTTATCTGTGGCCATCTCGTGTTCTGCTGTTACCGTTGTTGCTGCTACAACACCTGAACCCTTCATTGTCACAGCATACAGTAAGTCAAAGCTCTGAAACTGCTCAAAGTTTCCAACCAGAAATTAAGAGTTGGTAGCACTTTTGTGCTACCAAGTGAAGTTTCCCTAATTGGAAATGTCTAATGTGTCTAATATCACAGTTCCAACAAACAACGTGCCTTACCTTGGGTCCTGATGACACACAGAGCCGTGCTTTCTATCTTTGCCATCTAGCTGTGGAGTGCTGGGATGCCACGGCCATTTCACCCACACAGCCAGAGTACTCTGATATACAAAACACACAGAGGGAAATCATTTCAATACTTCACTCACAAAAGTATTAGCATTGCATTAGTACGAAGCAGACAGACTACAAGTAAGACGCGGGACACACACAGACAGACAGACAGACAGTTTTGGCCAGCTGCTATAGTTAGTGCTCTCTTCGTTCGCAACTAGAGAATAAGCTTTGAGTACAAACCGAGCACTCGTCCTCCTGTGTCTGGACGCAGCCAGAGCGGTCGTTCCGCACGCAGCAGGCAGAGTTGCGTTCGATGGCTCTCTTATCCCTGATCAGATCGTGGACCTGCTTATCTTGCCGCATGCAGGGAGAGAATTTGGCCCCCAGGTGGATCAGAGCCTCCTGATGGTGATGAGATTATAACAGGAGGTTACGAATAAACTGCAAAGGATGTTATATTCATATTTGTGCATATTTAACTACCGGTACGTATGTTATTTTTTCGGTTACTGTATTTGTACTTGTACTTGTATAATGTATAATATCTATCTACTGTTGAATAAAATGTGTGCAATATACAGTACAAATTGCTCATACCGAACTCGGCCCAATCCAGAAGTTCTCTTGCTGTACAAATTTAACATTTTCATACACGCCTTTGTTTCTTAAAACCTAGAAAGGGGGAAAAAATAATAATAATTAATTACAAAGAGTAAGTACAGTGTTATAATAGGAAATAAAATAACTCATTGAGAGAGAGTGATATATGTAAAGAATTGCTCAAGGCTGAGCAAATTACTCACAGAATCAACCGTCTCGTGCTGGGAGAACCCCACTGGTGCAATACCATAGATGCATACAGCCAAGATAGTGATCAGCAAATGGACAAACGTGATCCAGTAGGTAAAGAAAGGCCTAGTAGAAACACAACATGTACATTAATAAAACACTTCATCAATTTACAATTTATCCAGTGACTTATCGAGTGCAAGATCAGAATAAACAGCATGAACCCTAACACAGAGGTTCTCAAACTTTTTCCAAATTATATTCATTTGGCCGCAGACCCCCATCTGAAAATGTTTTGTGCCAGGGACCCCCAGAAGAGACCATAATGTTTTTAAAAAATGTTCTAAATACTTTCAAGATTTTTCAAAAACGAAGTGACATGCTGTGAGCTTGTACATCTGCTATTTTTGAATAGCCAACGTATAAATGGATAAAGTCCTTAAACTGATTGTGATGCTGTATTCTTTTCTTTTTTTTTCTTCTTTTAGTCAGCTTTTGCCTTTATTTTATATTTTTATAGGAGGGACAGACAGTAGACTGAATGGGGTAGAGAGAGGGGGGAGTGACATGCAGTAAAGGCCGTCGGGACCGCTCAGCCACGGCCCAGGCCATTGTGATGCTGTATTAACTCATTTAGCTGGTGACCCCCTGGAATGCCCCTCCCAAAGGACCCCTGGGGGTCCCCACTTTGAGAACCAATGCCCTAACCAACTATAGCAACAGGCAACAAGTGGTCAAGTAATTACAGTTGCAAATAAAAGGAGTTCTGAATCTGATCAAGTAGAGAAAGCGAGAGGATCAAAGCAATCAATATCATGGTACCTGTGGTCATCCATGTCTTCTATCTGCCTCTTGACATAGCTGTCGATGCGTTTGCGGTATGTGCGGTTGGTCAGCTTGCCCACCATGCCGAGCCCATAGGGCCTCTTCTCTCGAGCAAAGAGCTTCTTGACGGGTACAACGATGCGCTGGCCTCGCCGCTGGCCATTAACGCTCACCACTTCCTGCCGCAAGGGCACCTTGGGTGGACCTGGGGTTCCCTCTTTGGCCTTCCGCCAACCTCGCTCCAGAGGTCTGCAGCGGACAGGAGACGTCAAGAAAGACATAGACATCAAGCCATGTCTCTAATTCAGGCAAATAGTAACTAAACTTTTCATAGAGTGGTTACATTGATTTGTTTTGGAACCCTGGTGACCAAACAGGTCTCCACAATGTGTAATTGTTTTTGGAATTTAGTTCTAAATTATATTTATAACTTTTATATTTCACATGTATGCCTTTTATTTCCCCAATTCTTTGATGTAATTTTCAACAGTAATGTTGCTGTATTGTATTACTCGACGACAATGTGCAAATTTGAGAATAAATACATTTTGAATGAATAAAATTGCAGTGTAGTAAAAGTACAATATTTGAGATGAGATGTAGAAGTATTGAAAAACGGATAAAGTAAAGTGCAAATAATACCTCTCAAAATGTACTTAGGTAGGTATTACTTGAGTAAATGCACATAGTTACTCTCCAACCGCTGACTGTGTGACAGACAGTCTTATCTGGTGTTGCGTGCATGGTGGAACTCACAGCATGAGGTGGCTCTTCTCTAGCTCGCTCTTGTCCAGGGCGCTGCCTGTCAGCTCCGTCTCATCCATCTTGTTTCCGCCGCCGGCCTCCGCCTCCTTCATGGCCGCCTCTGAAGGAGACTCAAACACCTCGTCAGCGTAGGTGGACAGCTCCTCGTGCATCATGATGTCCTGGAGGTGGACGGACAGACAAAGGACTTAGCACACGGCTTGGGAATTGTATAATCGTGCTGCTGCCGGTTACTTTTCAGGAAAAAAAAGAAGAAGAAAATGACCTGTGTTCGCTCTCTTTTGGGCCTGCTGCGAAGCAGCACTTGATTTACACTTGGGTATATTTCTAACAGATGGAACAATTACAAAGATTAATGTGATGCACTGATCCAAGGGATCCAATTACATTTTTATTTAGTTACAAGCTCTCGTAAATACTTTTCATTGGTTAAATATTCATTTAAAAACTCTCTGTTATATAACTCTCTATATCTCAATATAATTTATTCCAAGGTGGAATGCAAAAAATGAAAAGTAGAGAATACTTGTTGAATTTTAAAAAAGAGGTGCATGATTAACAGCTGCAAAATAATATAAAAAAATCAAAAACTCCGCAACACATCTCTCACAGTTATATATACTGTGTCATGCGCGAGTGAGGGACGTGCCTGAGCATGCCTGTGTGGGGTTCACGTGAACGACGTGTGCTCGCTCAGGTGTGTGTTGGTGGCATGAGACAGAAGTGTTTTGAACTATATATATTCAGTGGAAAAGCTGTGTTTTTGAATGCTGGAGTTGGAGTTTATGAAATGAATTATTATTATTAGTGCCGGTATTCTCTTCTTGCAAGGTCACAATGTGTCACACTGCATAATTTATGAAAAAAAAAGAAGATTAAATGAAGGAAAATGCACTTCTCACAGTGTCCTCTGGGTTGTGCTGTTGGTCCTTTATTGTTTTGCCTTCCACACAACTCAACCTTAATGACAGTACAGTAAAGTACAGTACATCTTACCCTGGCAAAGAAGGAGGTGTCCAGCTCATCAGGAAAGTCCACCACGTCTTCCTCCATATAGAAGCTGGCCGGGGTGAAGCTTCGCCTGTGTGCACGTTTCAAGGTGTTGTTGTCCCGCAAAGAGCGCCCCTACACACACACACACACACACACACACACACACACACACACACACAGATTCCGTGCATTTATATTAGACAGATATTTTCATGTGTCAAATTGCACACTGTCCAATGTGTGTGTTTGTGTGTGTGTGTGTGTGTGTGTGTGTGTGTGTGTGTGTGTGTGTGTGTGTGTGTGTGTGTGTGTGTGTGTGTGTGTGTGTGTGTGTGTGTGTGTGTGTTCGTCCGTCCGTGTGTGTGTGTGTGTGTGTGTGTGCGTCCGTCCGGTTTTTGATATTACTCCTCCAGATTCTGTCCAAAAATCCCGCAAATCACAGTATCTCTATAGTCATGTGTTCAAGACGGATCTGTCTGATATTTCATATTCCATCCTAATTGGCTAACAAACTTTGAATTGGCTTTCAAAGTTTGCAGGATTGGCCCGTTTGAACAAAAAGCCTCAAATCACGAATGCAGTGTGCAATTTACCTGAAATCTTTCACTGACTTTCCTACTAGGCTGAGGAATATATTGGCCTGTTATAGCCAGGTGGATTTTTGCAAAACACATTTTTGGAACAAAATGCCTCAAATCATCCAATTGCCATCCATGACGTAAGAAGAAATGGCACCCTTTTCACATTGGCCTATTATAGCACCACCAGGAGGCCACAACCTGACCTGGCCTGGTGGAGACCTCGACTGGTAACTGACGTTTTGTGACTGAAGAGGAAATGTCAGTCACCCTTCCAAAATAATAAACACATGCAGAACAGTCGAGTGCTGCCTCCAGTACATGTTATTTGGGTAGTCTCTCCTTAAGTGCTCAGGTATTATTCTCTCTGAAAGTTGTCCCCTGCATGTTGAGCACCGACGAGCCCTTCTACCTTCAACATGGCCGGAGTGGCTGGCAAGCAAATTGTCTTTGTCACCAGTCTCAAGCAGCTCACCTTGACGAGAGCGGCCGCGGCCCTGAAGCTCATCTTGGCCACGGACTCCCTCTTGCGTCGGCGCGGCAGCCGGTTGAGACCCGAGCGTGAGCTGGTGAAGGAGCAGAGCGAGGCTGCGCCGGGCGTGATGGGGGTCTGGGGCACGCTGTAGCCGTCCACCTCCTCCACCATGCGGAAGGCCCGGCCGCGCGCCAGCGGGTCCACAATCTGTGGGGTTACACACACAATGGAGGAAGCAGGTGTCGTTAGAGCATAACCACCTAATCGCAATTATTTAAGCCTGACCAGGCTTTCCAAGACCGCTCATTAGAACACTAACATACATTTTTGGTCAACACCATGAACCCTGAGACGGCGGTCTTTGCTGTAGCTTACAACAGAGACTGTCCATATGTGTATTCCAAGTTAGTGAGTTGTCAATCCAAATGCCAAAGTATTTATATGAGGAGACCTGTGAGATGATCGAGTCATGAATGACCACAGGACTATGTCACTGGTCACCAATACTCTTGGGGTCGAACACCACTTTACAAAGCTCTGTACCTAAATCCCTATCCTTATCCAGAAGGGCTAAGATGGCTGTATCATCCGATAATTTGATGATGTAATTTGGGTTGCCACTTCTACAGTAGTCATTTGTGTACAGAGTAAAAAGGACAGGTGAGCTAACGCAGCCCTGGGGTGCTCCAGTACTCAGGGTTCTGCACTCTGACATAGTGCCATTCACACTGACCCTTGTATAGGAGTAAAACGATACAATCCTCAAAGCTGGCCATTGTGAAATATGACAACCAACTCTGATCTATAGATTTTTCTAAACGTTTTTTCTTGAAAACACATGTTCAGCTAAAATAGTTGATCTACAAGCGTACAAGGCATCAGAATGCACCAGCATGTAGGCAAGCTGCTTTCAGCAAAGAGATGTGGTGTAGAGGGAAAAGGGGAGCGGGCCGAATGATGTGGTTTTTCTTAAGATATCTTTTGGGGTGTTTAATCCTTTAATCATGTGGCAGTTTTCTCTGTATGAGAACAAATGGAAGAAACATCGCTAGTACCTTCTGCATGCCATGCTGCGACGAGGGGACGTAGAGGGGCGGCGGCGTCTCAGTGCTGGTCAGGGAGATGTTGTCCTGGCTGGGCAGGTCCATCTCTCGGATCACCTGCGGCTTCAGCTTGCCGTAGCGCAGGCTGCAGTGGCGCAGGCTCTTCCTCTGCCATTTCTGTGTGGCGTCGCCGTCCTTGCTCACCCCGAACCAATCCGCCGTGCCCCTGACGACGCAACACCAACAAACACCGTCGGTTCAGCCGGTGGTGGAAAAAGTACTCATTTGTTTTACTTAAGTAAAAGTATCAATACTGTAATTCAGAAATGCTAGGTTGCAAGTAAAAGTCTGGAATTCTAATACAAAGCCAATACAAAAGTATTGGCATCAAAATTTACTTAAAGTGCCAAAAGCTCTGGATTAAGAGCGTTTGCTATATGCCTAAATTGTAAAATGTATAATCTGGTACAGTACAGTAGTACAGTAAAAGTTGCCAACGAGATGTCCCTCCTAGGATCGATGGAGTGGACAAACATGCAGTGCACTGATAAGACCAAACCAAAAGGAGAAGTTCTCAGCGGTAACCTGGGGAATATGCCTGGGCAAGTTCATGTCCAGATACCGAGAAACAGAGGAGTACATACACATACACATGCACCCACACGCACACACACACACACACACACACACACACACACACACACACATGCACGCACACATACACACAGCCACACACACACACACACACACACACACACACACACACATGGAAGGCTCACATGCATACACACACACACACACACATACATAACACACACACACACACACACACACACACACACACACACACGCAGGTTCAAATGCATGCACCCACCCACACACACACACACACACACACACACACACACACACACAGACACATACACACGGTTCACATGGAACACGGCATCTTACATACTTAAAGCATGCTGTATATTAAATGATCAAAGGTTTATATATAAATACTGTACATATATTATAAATAATGTGTGTGTGTGCGTGCATGTGTGTGTGTGTGTGTGTGTGTGTGTGTGTGTGCGTGCCCGTCTGTGCGTGTGCGTGCGCGTGTGCGTTTATGTTTGTCTGTTTGTTTATTTATTTATTTATTTAAGAACAATATTCTGAAGAGCAGTTTCAGAGAATGCCTCAGTAACAGAGACTCGAGTCATGTTGTTAATAAGTACCAGAGCAAACAACCCAGCTCTGACGCCCTGAGGCCAGGAAGTGGAAAAAAAAGAAACATTTTACAGAGGAAGTAAACGCAAGCTAAGCTGTTTCTAAACTAGCTCATTAGCAGCTGCATGGGACGCGTGTGAAGTCCCAGTGCCCTCCATTCTGCTAGACAGCAGTGTGAAGTCCCAGTGCCCTCCATTCTCTCACTCACTCACACCTTTACAACAGACTGATGTATGCTTGTTGTATGAGATGTATAGCTGATGCAAGCTCGCAATGCATTTCCAATGGGAGTCACATGGTTTGACACAACATTTGTGTTGTATGAGGGGTCAGTCGAAACACAGCCGAAAGCCGTACAACACAAATGTTGTGTCAAACCATGTGACTTCCATTGGAAATGCATTGGGGCAAGATGTATCACACCCTTTGTATACATCTACTGTAGCATGCATCAATGTTGTATGCTAGATGGAAAGGTGTGAGTGAGGCCTAAGACTATCAATACTGCAATATAAAAAATATCAAAATAAGTCAACGTCCAGAATTCAAAATGTACTTGAGTAAAAGTACAAAAGTATTAGCTTCAAAATGTACTTAAAAGTACCAAAAGTAGAAAGTACTCATTATGCAGAATGTCCCCCAAGTTTTCAAATGTGGCCACATCTTTTGAAAATAGCAGATCTACAAGTTCTCAATGCATCGCATCGCGACACATTGTGAGTTTATAGATCGGATATATTGAAATGGCCGAAATGTATCTAGGGCTGAAGTGGTTAATGTATGTTTTGTATTAACAATAATCAAAATCTACAAAGTAATTAGTAACTACAGTTTTCAAATAATTTTAGTGGAGTAGAATATTTGCCTATAGTGCGGGTAGAAGTAAAAGCTAGACAGCATGACTAACCCCTGCTGCCTGCATACTAAATGACAAGATCTGGAGGGAAAACCGTGACTCGCTCAAATTGAAATTGGGACACAATTTTGTAGCTCATAAAAACGCTCAGCCTCCTTTACATTGCGCAATTCTGTGGATAATATAATTGGTTGTGCTTTTTTCTGTGTTTAGCCGTTCCCCCAAATGTACATAGCGTTGCTGACAAGGCACAAACCCACCATCTCCATATTTCAACTTTTTATATATTTTGGTACGTTAACGCCCTACTTCATACAAGTGTCACACAAAAGTAGTGAAATTAGCAGATCTACAAGCTCACAACGGGCCGCGATGCGACACGATGTGAGCTTGCAGATCGTCTACTTTCACTGTTTCATATTATTTTTAAATGTCATTTAAAAAGGGTATGGTCTTGGACATACCCCAGTGTGACATATTTCCACCCGACAGCAACAATACATGGCAGCTGTGTGTGCCTTGGTTCGTCACAGCGGTGGCCATGGCCTCGCTGACCCCAGCCGGCTATAAATAGAGCCCAGCTTCACTGAACACCTGGACGTCAAGTCGCATCCCATCCCGCTCTAATCAGATCTGTGTCCCTCGGACCCTCTAGAGTCTAAACAGTTGTGTCGGGGCTGGCCTGGCATGGCATGGCAGCCAAAAACCAAACCCACAGCATTTAAACCTGGGCCTGCTAATGAGCTCCAGTCCCATGCAATAAGTGTCCCTCAGTGATGAATGCTGTCTGACAGATGTGCATGATGATGTGTGGTCCCTTGTTGTGTGACTACAGTCATTACTTTAGCTCAGAATATAGGGGGGTTTTGGCAGCAAAGGGTTTCGACTCCTGTTCTGACTAAACCCAGCATCCCTTGTGTAAGTGAGATGACTCATAGCGGTACCAGGAATACAACACACTACAGTCAAATCCTGAATGTAAAAAAAAAAATCACACCTGTGTGAAGTGAAGGGCGCTCTTATCATCATGCATCATCTCATACTGGCCAATCAGAATGCCTGTTGCCACAAATGTATATTTGACCTAATTTCTCCTTTCACTGTCGATGGCAAATATGAGACGTGTGGGGACAAGATGACGTACATTTTCCTTTCATTGTCAATGGCCTTTAATGTTTGTGTTGCGGACATTTTGTGGGGACAAAAGCTGGAGGGGAAATGACCCTCACTGGTCCATGTTTACACTCAGGAGTGAAATGAATCCTGAGGAAGACATGCAGGAGCGGTCTATGATGCTTGTGACAGTACAGTATAACACTTTGACAGCACAGCGGAACCTCCTCAAAAGCATAAAATATAATCACTTTGCTTACTGTATATGCTTGGCACAGTAGCTTACCAGCACTAGAGCTGATGGCAGAATGTATGGGTCAGGCTAAAATAAAAGCATTTCTTAACACCTTAAAACCAAATTTATACTTTCAAAACGTTTCTTTTTTTGTTGTTTTTGTATGTTCCGCTATAATGACATACCCAAAACAGAGACCTTATCTAATATCTACAGTGGCATCCATCATATTATCACAATATCACATTACAAGATGCGCCCCCATTTCTCCTCAATAATGATCCTGCCCCAGGGCCCCTGACCTTGAGCCTGACCTTGACGCTAACCCCTGCCCAGTCTTGTGAGGGGAGGGACCTCCTCCCGTGGTACCTGAGCAGCGTTCTGGAGAGCGAATGGTACTTCCTGGCGCTGCGGCGAGCGGCCCGCTGGCCCTTAATGGGCACCGTGTTAATCCGCTCAAAGTGCACCCTCCTGCTGCTGTGGTCGGGCGGACGGAGGAGAGGAGAGGATGGAAGGAAAGGGAAGGAAGGAAGGAAAGGAAGGAAGGACAGAAAAAAGACAAGGACAGGCAGTGAGAAGGAAAAAAAGTGCAGCTGGACGGCGCCAATGTCCGAAAGAAAAGCAGATCATTGTTAAATCCAGACTTTCTTTTTAATGTTAACCCATTAAGACCTGAGGCCGATTCTACAAATGTCTTCTAAATCAATTAAAACCTACAGTATGTTGCTATATCAGTCAGTGGTAAACGTTTTCATCTCAAGGACCCCCAAAAGTACACAGGTATGTATTTGGCCGAAGATCCCCATCTGAAAGAAAGATTCTATAAGCTCATATTGAATTGATGAGCTTGTACAGCATATCTGCTATTTTTGAATAGCCAAAGAAATGGCACTGATGCTTTCCTGGTCTTAATGGGTTCAATAGAGACAAAGATGTTTACAATTCAAAAGATCACATGAAGTTATGAATTCACCCCATGCAGACGCAGTCATCATGCAAAGAGCAGCAGCTTAGGAAAGAGTTAAAGGCTCGCAGCATCACTGGAGTAATGTTAGAAGATTAGGTTGGACAGGGTTGCACTTCCACGGTCCTCACTTCAACTATAATGAGCAACATGATGCCCCAAAAGGCTTTGGGCAAATCAATATGCAGTGGAACAATCCATGTGGAACACACAGACTCTCCTCCTGTTATCTTCTCTGATGTGTACAACCGCATGCTGATACACTTAAAAGTGTTTTTGTTAATTGAGCGATGAAAGTGTAACACTTTCATCACTCAATCAACAAAAACGAAAAGAATGGAACCGCAACGGTCCTTTTTTACACTATAGAGTTAAATTAGAGTAAACACTTTTTTCACAATTTTTACTGTATATTGTTGCCTACCGGGTCCAAAACAAGATTGCTGTATGCTGTCGGATATACAACAAGAAAAGACATCTACAGTATGATTCTCCTAGAACACAGAGCATGTGGGGGACGGGTGGTTGTCGGCAGTCCATGCATGTTTTATCTGAGCGTCTTTTACCTCTTAATGGTCTGTGTGATGGATGACTGGCGCTGCAGAACGGGCCGGCGGTGGTGGTCAAAGAGATCGCGCGGGGGCGACTGGAGATGAGACGTCTCCACTGGCATGCTGATGCTGCGCAGGAAGCCCTGTCTCTTCACCGGCTGGATGGAGAACAACCACGCACACATCACATGCTGTCACAGGGAAGTGAAGACCCAAGGCATTCTCCATGAAGGAGGTCACAGAAACAGACGGAGGAAGCACTCGATGGAGGAAGTCAGAGTAAACAAAACACTAGTCTTTCTTGCGAGCCAGACTTGTTGCCTCCCACAATTTTCGAATGACAAAATGCCTGTGTCATACAGTTTGGAGCACGGAAGCTCTGAAAATGATCATATGATAAAGCGGATATGACACCTCCTCCCCACTTCCGTTTCGTCTTTACAGTCGCTCAAATGTATCCAAATACAAATCATCTTAGCATAATTATATAGCGTGCTGCTCAACAGAAATGGAAAGTAAAAAAAAATAAAGCAACGTAAAGATATCTTTAAGATATATTTTCGCTAACAAATTGGTGAACAGATGACAGCGTCCTCTCTCGGATTTCGGGACTACAGTATATAGCATACGGAGATTGTGGAACAGTTGTCTGGCTGTATATATACACGAGACTAACAAAACACGAACAGAAACAGTGGATCCCACAGTGAACAATGTCCTAATGACACGTCCATGTGGGATCAGAGAGACATGAGGGTACCTGAACGAAGGTGGGAGGCTCGTCGAAGGAGCCGGCGGCCATGGGAATGTCCAGTTTGAGCCATGGAGGTTTTTTCCTCTGCAGGCTGCTGGTGCTCTCCCGCCGTGGTTCAGCCATGCTCCCTGCCCCACGCCACGCCTGCCAGCTACATGCACGCACGCACACACACACACACACACACACACACACACACACACACACACACACACACACACACACACACACACACACACACACACACACACACACACACACACACACACACACACACACACACACACAAACGAGACAAGACACAATGAGGCACGCTATGATGATGATGATGATGATGATGCTAAGAAGACCAAAAGCAAACACATAAAACGTTCCCAAAAAAAGCTAAACTTTTCATGAATTCATAACAAAATCCAGTGATTCTTCTTTCAGTAATGTCATGAAGAAATGAAATAAAATTCTGAGAAATTCCATAAATTAGAACAAATATTAGTAAAATAGTGAAAATAGCCAATCTACAAGCTCACAATGTGGCGCGAATAAATCGGCTATTTTCACTAGTTTGGGTCCCGGACGAATATCTAACTTCTGTTTTGGGACACGGGCTGAAAAGTTTGGGAACCACCGCAGTATATGATACATGATTATATTTGAATACAGTGCTATTTATGAGTATCACAATGATTCCAACAAATTCTCCCGGCATTCACATGTGCTAGCTGCAGCCTCTTTTGCCTCATGAGTATGTTGTTTTGCGCTACAGAGATGTCACACAAGAGGGCACTGAAAGTCTCCTGACTCTAATCTAGGATATCTCTAGTATTAGTAACAGTTGCTGAGGGAGCACCACAGAAGGCCAGTTTTCAAAAGAACACAAAAAACATTTAACAACAAAGTGCTACAGGAGTCGGGATGTTTATAGCCTCAAATCGAATCTCTAAATGCTAGAGATTAAAGTCCAATCCAATTCCCACTTGCAGTAAAATGTTGTTCTCCTTCCCATGTATGCTTTCCCCATAATTAAGTACATTTTTATACCAATACCTACCTTTGTACTTTTACTCAAGTTCATTTAGACATTTTCAGACCTTTTCTAACATTGCGGTATTGAGACTTTTACTTAAGTAAAAAATGCGAGTACTTTTTCCACCACTGGTAAGTTAGTAGCTGGCTTGCATGATGTGGTCCAGAAAGTTAGTTGTAGAGAAAGTTAATGATGTGTCCTGACTCCTGGCATCAGTACACTATGAACGGTGCCACCGTGTTTCCTTCATATTGACTCCCCTGAGGAGGATATTTCTACACAATGACACGGTGTCTGTCTCTGCTGATAATGCAGTTTATAGACCCTGCTATAATTTGGAAATATACTATAAGGCCTTGTGGAGAAAGATGTCTGGGAGCAGAAAGATAGTAAATACAGATACAGCTTGTTGCACGACAATACAGACCTCCTATCTCCATATTTTACCTCTTGTATTTTTTTAAATGAACAGAGACGACGAAAGTATAACTAAGTATGGTTATATTGCTAGGTATGATGAAACGCTGTGGCTCCATCCGTTGTGCAAAATATTTCTAAAACTACAAATCATATATTTCTATTAATTCTTGCTGCCACGGGCATACAAAGTTTGCTGCTGAAAGGTCCAGTCGGCAGTTTGCCAGATTAACTCTCTCTCTCTCGCACCCGCGCACGGCCGCACGCACACACCACGCACGCGCGCATGCGCACACACACACACACACACACACACACACACGCACACACACACACACACACACACACACACACACACACACACACACACACACACACACACACACACACACACACACACACACACACAAATACCCTGTCACAGATGACTACGGCATAACAAATGGTTCAGCCGATGAAGGATCGTTTCGATTTGCTTGTGTCTGAATAAAGGCCTTAATATTATGGACTGACTCCAGGATGTTATTCATATCGGTCCAATGTTTTTCATCCAGTACATTTGCAAATGGCTGCTCTATAAATACACAGCGTGTACACCGTTGGGAATTGGCCATTTATAGTCCCCATGAACTATTCATAACTCTGGCACTGCATGCTGTCATTTAGTAAACACTGTTGTGACAGTAGGAGAGCTTGGCCCGTGAGTCCTAAACAAACCTGTCGGAGAGTAAGAGGTTAACGTATACGAAGCACAGGTCTGCAGCGAGCATGACACATACAGCTAGGCCGCTCACAATTATTGAACATTTTTCATACATTTACACAAACGAAAACAAATCTTTTTGAATGTATAGTTATTAAATATGTCAGCGATTTCTTTTTTATTTGTCAGATCTGCCCTGTGCAACTTTTGTTTACGAGCCTAAAAAAACAAACAGAGTGCAATGCCCAAAAAACATTCAACAATGAAATTGATAATCGCAAGTGTCATGACAGCCCTATAGACATAGCATGAGCCAACCCCAGCATGCCTCCATGACCTGACCACCCTGTCCACCTTGGCTAGTCACAGACAGCAGCCCTTAGCACCACCCACCCACACAACCACCCTGCCCTTAGCCATTGCCAGCCCCCCTGACACTTGATCTCTGGGTCAGCTGCAGTGGATATTTCTGCTGTGTGTGTGTGTGTGTGTGTGTGTGTGTGTGTGTGTGTGTGTGTGTGTGTGTGTGTGTGTGTGTGTGTGTGTGTGTGTGTGTGTGTGCGCGCGTGCGTGCGTGCTCGTGTGTTTTTGTTTTGTTAATGTCAGAAGGGTTACATTGGTGTGACAGCTTGTCACATGTCACTTGGGTCAAGAAGACAGCTTGAACGGCATTCCTCGGCACGTCCACCCCAGAGCCCTGGCCTGGCCAGCTACAATTCATGGAATATTTCATGCATGCAATAAAATTCTGAATATTCATTTGACTCCGAGAGGGTACAGAATTTAAGTGACGTGAGGGTAAATTTATACACTTTTACTGTGTGCAAGTGTGGCGTACATCCAAACTGCAAGGCCAGATTGGAGAGGAAACAGCCTGAAATCTCTTTGTTGATACAATTTAATATGTTATGGAATGGAGAATCCACTGCTGTCCCTAGAGATCCCTATGCACATTCCTCATTACTACAATAACTAGGTCTGCAGCCATGTTCAAACGTGAGGCATGTTTACTTTTTATCCGTTTCTGTCACAGAAGTCAAACTCCCTGATCTACTAAATATCGGCAGCGTTTCAGATTTTGAGCTTGATAATATTGTCCCTGGTTGCAAGGCTGCAAGCAGCATGTGCTATAATAAGATCAAATGCCACGTACGTTCCTCAATTAATTCACAGATGGAGCTCAGATGGAGCTTGGAGTTACCTAACGCACGTGTTTCACAGTGTTATGTGCAGTTGATTTTACATCTGGATGCTCTATCTGGGTCCATTGTCAGGCTTCTGTGATATCGCACATTACTTGACAGATCACTGTAGAATTGTGAGTGTTAATTTAACGCCAAGTCCAAAAAACAAATCCCTTTATGACATGCACTCAGGATTTTAGTAGTGATGAAATGCGATCTGTGTGTGTGTGTGTGTGCGTGCGTGCGTGCGTGCGTGCGTGCGTGCGTGCGTGCGTGCGTGCGTGCGCACATTATTGTGAAATGCAGGAACTGGTGGTGTTCCTCGCATTGTGACACGATGCATGTCTGAGGAGAAGACATTTGTGTTATCATGTGAACTTGGCATTTTGTTTGTCACATATTTAGCCATGACCTTCTGCAATCTCCACGTGAGAGAGAAAAAGTGAGGGGGCAATGTTTAAGGCTTGGATTTATAGCTAGCCGTGTGCGGGTATCGCATCACAAAAATAAATAAATAAAATTACAAGCTCAAAGCACGTCGCAGCGTGACACATTGTGAGCTTGTAGATCTGCAAGTGTTGATGCTTAAGACCCACGCACAACTAAGTAGGAATGAGGCAGGCACAAGCGAGATGAGCGGTTAGTTTTTTGACGCACGCGACGGAGACGCAACGCGCCCGGTGGAGCCCTGGCGTAAGTGGGGCTCTGCTGTGCAGTGAATAGCATCTTTTCCCTCTATTGTTTCCAGCGTCAAGCCTCGCTGCGCTGGCTTGGAGTGAGACTGAAGTCACAATGGCTTGTAGTGAATATTGGAATAATATAAGCGACTGGCTATTCAGACGGGGTAAAACAGCATGATGTGTCTTATTAGTCAAGTGGTGCTCGCAGCACTTTAGATAATGGGATTAAATGCAGCAGCACTGAGCCGGAAAATATGAAATTGTTGCCACTTTGTTAAGTAATTTAACAGTGTTTGCTTAATTTCTGCATTGTTTCAACAACGGTATCAAAACTTACGTTACGTTTTCTAGCATTGGACCAACAAAATGTGTGGACTATTTTTTTTTCTTCATAATATCCTGCATGAGGCAATTGACACACACACACACACACACACACACACACAAAGCTAGCACAATACTACACAGCACGTCTGAAATAAAGAGAGACTCAGAAGCATGCACAGGAAAAGCGAGAGGACGAAAGAGGAAAAAGCAGAACCTCGGCCTAGGCAAGGCAGGAAGCGCTGCTATAGTCAGGAATGAGGGATCCGGACTTCTCACTAGCCAGATTAATGAGGTCATGCTTCGTGGCGCCTGCCTGTTCACGATATAAGCAGCGCTTCTTCCTAAAACCGTCCTCTGTGATTGTTGTCCCCGTCCCTGAGATTTTGCCAGAGAAATAAGCAACCGCAGGTCTATGAAAACCAGCCCAAAAGAAGCGACCATCGGCCACATGAACACTTCAAAGTTCAAACCTACACGTTTGGAAATAAGACCAAAATAAGCAACTACACACCAAAAACAACGCAACCCACAGCAAAAAACACAAGTCGCTTATAATAAGCGGACATGGCAACACTGGTCTCCACCCCGCCTCCCCTGGAGCGCTGTGCTCAGTGGAGCCACTTGGCCTGGCTCGCTGAGCCAGGCACTAGCACTAGACCACGAAGGTCTCAAACATTTTCATGTCACGGACCCCCATCTGAAATGAATTTGTGCCAGGGACCCCCATAAGGGAAGATTTGTCAACATTATTCAAATATAGGCCATACTGTACTGGCTGGATTGTACTGTAGATTGCCTATTTTCAACAGCCGAAAGATAACATAGGGCATTGTGTTTAAACTGTTCCTCAATGACTCCCTCATGGAACCCCCTAAAAGAGGGGTCCCCAGACCCTACTTTGAGAACCAGAGCTCCAGACAGTACCCAGACGACACTATTACCAGCTTCTGTCCATTTTTGTCGTAGCCGACGGTGTGGGTGTTTCCCACACTGCCATTATTGCAGCATGGTTCGGTTTCACCCGGAGATTTTGTGGAATGCTGGGTATGGAATGCCGTGTGTGATGATTACAAATTCAGGTTGGGTCCCCGGGTGGGTGATTTTTGGAATGTACGACACAAGGGAATCGTGAATAATTCATAACTTTCTATTTCTAAAAACAACTGAAGCGTAATGTGCTTCAAGTCCTGACTCATCCTCACTATGCTATCTTTCCCTTAATTGAAACACGTCGTACATCATTGTTTGTCATGTTGTCAGCTAACTGGGATGTTTTTACAACTTAACCAATTAATCACTTGCCACTTAACCACAAACATTTTCTAAATTATTAAAAAAATGACAAGCTCATGAATAAATGCTGAGAATATAACTACTTATTTTCGAATGTCTTACAATGAAATACCCCGAAATTGGGTCGGTAGGGTCTAAAGTGGTTAAACAAGGCATTCAGTGAATTGGGACCTAGTAGTCCTATATTTAACCTATGATGAATGTGAAAATGGAAAGGCAGGCAATGCTCTAATAATCTGCAATTTACAAGTGCACAATGAAACAGCACTGCCCCCATCCTGGCATCCTGGCCCACCCAAGCCTTTTTCTCCCCCACAAAGGCAGCTGAGTTCAAGGTGGCACTTTTTTTGCTACAGAGCGTTCATGCACTGTTTGCCTCAAAGCCTCACCTGTGACAGCTGAGCTTAATTTATACTAAACCAGCGCTATTCTCTGCATGACTGCAGCCCATTTACCAAGTCATTATTATATAGGAAATGATGGCCTGAAGACTTCATTTACCACAAAGAATGTGTGCGGCATGAAATACAATAGATTGAATCTCTCTCTCTCTCTCTCTCTCTCTCTCTCTCTCCGAGAGAGAGAAAGAGAGAGATAGAGACTCAGTGGACTCAGAGAGAGAGCGAGAGCACTGAGGTTTTAGCTTATCTACCTAAGGCAGTTGGACATCTCCAGCCTTGCACCTGGCAGTGGTGTAAAGTAACTAAGTACACCATTTAACTAAGTAAAATTCTGAGGTATTTTTTACTTTAATGGAGTATTTACAATATTCAATACTTGAATATTGGGACATTCTGCATAATGAGTACATTCTACTTTTGGTACTTTAAGTACATTTTGATACTAATAATTTAGTATTTCTGCATTGCAGTATTGATACTTTTACTTAAGCAAAACGTGCGAGTACTTTCCTCCACCACTGGCACCTGGTACTGTAAGACCTCGGCCTGTCCTCTATGTTTTGTCTGCCCGTCTGTCTCCCTCTAGCTAATGGATAGAAATGGCCCCCATGTTAAAAGATCCAGACCCAGAATTAAAAACAAGGCCTGGAGAGGAGAGGAGTGGGCGTTGGGCTGAGTGATTGTGTAGGAAGTGCTAGTTTCTCGCGTGCGCTAGCATGTAAAGATGACGGTATAGGAAACTAATCTTGCGGTGTGCACAGTGCGAGGGATGGGAGGAGTGGGCGCTTTCCCTCTTCAGATCACTGTCTGGAAGTCACAACAAATCCCCTTTAAGAGCACAGATTAGATTGTAGTGAGCATGCAGGTCACAGAACAAGCCTGGGACTGTGTATAGTCATTGTGGGGAAACCATTACACTGGCAAACCCTTGCTTGAATTGTTGCCATAGCGTACGTGCACTGCACCATATCAGCACCAAACATTTGACCTCTCCGACCTTAACCCATTTAGACCCGAGTTAAAAACATTCACTTTGAAAGAATATATATTCAAAGATTTGCGCCACATTTTTACGATTTTTCAAAAATAGCAGACCTACAAGCTCGTAGCGCGTCATTCGGTGGCGCGCTATGAGCTTGTAGATCTGCTATTTTTCAATAGCTAAATTATAACATAATGTTTAAAGCACCAAAAGGGGTTCCCGCCCCAAAATGGGTTAAGATAACACAATCAAGTGGATTAGTTAAATACTTGGTGAGGTTCAAGGATTTGGATTTCCACATTGCAGTTAGAGCACTGTATGCCACTCTAAGCCATTTATTTTATTTGACTGTGGAACTCGACTGTCTGTGCGATGCAGATAACGAGCAGAGTGAAGAGAGAGCCTGGATGATGGCCAGATATGGAGTTCAATCAACACACTTTACCTCCAAGGATATCATGTGGTCTTGTGAAGGACTTCCTCCGTGCAAAGGCTTAGTTCTTCTCAGACTGACCTTCAGTTGTTTGTACCTCCTCTGCAGGTACTTTATAATTACCGTTGTGCAGGAGGGGATGACTGACATTTTGAATCTCCCTGCTCCCTGTGAGACAGGCAGTCCACTGTCAAAGCCATGCCTGTCTGTTTGAGTACTCCAACTACCCTCCTCCTGAGAGACACGAGTCTCAGGCCCATGACTGTCTGTTTGAGTACTCCAACTACCCTCCTCCTGAGAGACACGAGTCCCAGACCCATGACTGTCTGTTTGAGTACTCCAACTACCCTCCTCCTGAGAGACACGAGTCTCAGACCCATGACTGTCTGTTTGAGTACTCCAACTACCCTCCTCCTGAGAGACACGAGTCTCAGGCCCATGACTGTCTGTTTGAGTACTCCAACTACCCTCCTCCTGAGAGACACGAGTCTCAGGCCCATGACTGTCTGTTTGAGTACTCCAACTACCCTCCTCCTGAGAGACACGAGTCCCAGGCCCATGACTGTCTGTTTGAGTACTCCAACTACCCTCCTCCTGAGAGACACGAGTCTCAGACCCATGACTGTCTGTTTGAGTACTCCAACTACCCTCCTCCTGAGAGACACGAGTCCCAGGCCCATGCCAGCTCGGCTGCCATGTTGACTTTGGAGGAGGACAAGAGAGACGCACGCCTCCCAGGCACTTGGCTCGGTTGTTTGTCGGTCCAATGTAGGAGGTTTGGCCCTGAGCTGAGACCAACTGCTCCCACAACCTACTGATCAGCTGAATCACACATTGAAAAACATGCACTGTACCCATCAATAGTTGCTATGAAATTTAGCCACCTCTGGTGTCCCTATTTTGGGCATGTCATTATAGGGGGGGGGGGGGGGATTTTGCTATTCATCATGAATGATAGGGTTTAAGACAAGTGGTTAGCATGCTATGTGAAATTGTCATATTATACACATTGCGCGAGTACTGAAATGTTTGCAGCACAGTGTGCATGAATCATTTAGCTACTGTGTTTTGTACAATTCTTTGGTTGCATCATGGTTTCTTTCATCTATATTTCTAGAATAGCCTGAATTTCTCTTTCGCTTCTACATACAGTAGTTTTACCAATCATTGCATTCTCTATCACCGTGCTTATAGCTGATGTCATGGACAGGACAGGGATATGGAGTCTAATTGCCTGAGCTTTCCCTCATACAGAGAGACAAGACTGTATCTTGAAGGGTTAAAAGGAGCACGAGACAATAGACACGAGGAAGAAAAGGTTTTATGAAGCCTGATTTAGGATATACTTCAACCGAGTCAGTTTTCAGTTCTTCAATTCTTTTCAGAGAGCGACACGGCTGTACAACAAGGTATAAATGAGCTTTTATGCTGCTGGAGAGGCTTTGTGGGAACATAATGGAAGCAGAGAAGTTGATACTCTGCATACAGAGCACAACAGAGGCCGAGTTCAATCAGCCGGAGCCTGCAGCTCTGGCTCTCTGGGAACAAGAATCAAATAAGACAGAGGGGAGAAACCATAATTAGGTTCCCCTGCTCCCTGCTTCTTAAATCTCATCTATTCTTGGATATAATCTGAAGGCCTTTGGTCGATGCCCCCTCCCGTGCCCTGGATCACTTCATATTAGGAACCCTGCTGGTCGAACTGATGGCAAAAGTAATCAGAATTAATGTCTGCTGATACGCCTCAACCGGGCTGTTGTTGCACCGCTGTTGCTGTGAGTGGAATACTATACACACACTGCACAGGCTCAAAGACTGTCAGAACCATTTGCGTTTCCCTCCCTGTGGTAGTGGTGTTGCCGCCTGCCCGCTTTGCGGTGAGAGAGCGTGTGTGTGACTGATGATGACTCATTCTTTGTGTGAAACTACTTCTGGGACACTATACAGTAGGTCCGCCCACGCAAAATGCTCCCTGCTCACTGAACTCTGTGAGGGTACAAATGTAACCAAAATGGTTACATTTTGTCAGTGGTGTAAAGTAACTAAGTAGATTTAATTAAGTACTGTGGCCAGACAGTGGCCTTGTGGTTAGAGTGTCCGCCCTGAAACTGGGAGGTCGGGTGTTCGATCCCCGGCCGGGTCATACCAAAGACTGTAAAAATGGGACCCAATGCCTCCCTGCTTGGCACTCAGCATCAAGGGTTGGATTGGGGGTCAAATCAACTAATGATTCCGGAGCGCTGCGGCTCACCGCTCCAAGAGATGGGTCAAATGCGGAGAACAAATTTCACTGTGGTAACTTGTGTGACTAATCGTACGACTTTGACTTTGACTTTACTCAAGTACAAGTTTGAGGTATTGTTGAGGGGGCGCTAGCCCCTCCTATGTCCAGCTTTGAGGGAAACACAAACATTGAATGCCATTGTCCATGAATTGCCAGCTTTGAGTGTTTATGTAAACACAAACATTGAAGACGAAGGTGAGAACGCAAATTGTGATTGGCCGGAATGAGATGATGTATGATGATAAGAGCGACCCTCACTTCACATGCGTGTGATTTATTTACTTTTACTTGTATTACTTGATTATTTCCAATGTCCAGTACTTTTACTTCTACTCTAGGTAAAACATTTGAGTACTTTTTCCACCTCTGGATTTTACTGTGTACACATTTACAGTACATCCCCAACCACGACTGCGGGCTGACATGCATACATGTGCTGCCACTTAAAGTGTTGAGAGAAACCATCCGGAATGTGAAATGTTACTTCGCGAGTTCATTCCCCCAATGCGAGCAAGCTGTGCAACCTCCCCATCCACCCATAGCCCGCTTCTCTGGACCCGACCAGCCTGCTTTTGTTACTGTCTGCCTCGCTAATCCAACCCAGTCATCACACAGTCCACACAGACAAAAAGAAGCTCTGGAGGTCGAATGCCATTCCAGTGCATAGCCTTCCCCGGCACGCGACGCCAAAACTTTTCAGCATGGCATCGCGGAAGGACGATGTGCCATATGCTCTTTCATCATCTGTTTTGGGCCTCCTTGTAGCCAGGAAGAAGTCCCCTCGTCCCGCTGTGTAGGAGCCCGTTGTTTTCTAGTTACACACAAGGATATGGTGTCTCTCTTTGGGGTGGTAGAGCGGTGCTCTACAAACATTATTCCCATGGGCCCTATACTTAGTAGAAAGGATTTCCACGGGCTACACTGTATTTATACATTTGCAGAAAACAGCTGACCTACAAGCTTACAACGCATCGTTCTGCTGTGTTCAGCGACTGTACACCCCAGAAGAGGGATGCTAAGGTTCAAGTGTAAGCACTATTCTGTTTGTACTCGACTACATTTACTGTAGGCACCTCTAATGGTTATATAAATATATATATAGCACCATTTGACAAAGGTACTAAATAACACCTTTGTCCATTGGTGATAAGTGCTATGATAGCATACAGTAGCACCCCTGTGATTACGAGAATTAAGAAGCACTTTTAGTGCTTTTTAGAACCATTTCTGTTTACCATGTTATGTTATAAACATAAGATGCTAGCTAGTATATCTACTTGTCAGTCTATTTAGTTGCAGCTCATACTTTTTATGAGCTATTATTCCTTCACCTTGTTGTTGTTTGACAAAAGTTCATGGCACTTAGGCTGACCTTTGCACTTTGCTTGGAAGCTTCTGCTGCTAAGTGCCTAAATTGACACAAATGAAACGGAAACTGTGGACAGACCGGCACTCTGTTGTCCGTACCATTCCAAGCGACTGTCTCACCTTCACTCACTCACATTCCTGGCATCAGGGCCAGAACAATTTGCTCAGTGTCTTGCAGTTGAAATATCTGTCATTGAGGACCAGACTGTGGTTAAATGTTAACACAGGGCGTCTCGCCCTCACTGTCACCACCCCCTCTGACCTGTGGTTCCTCCACTGACAACATCTCTCCTCCCGCTCCAGGAGGATTTATATTCCACCCCAACCCCTGACCAAACCCCCCCACCCCCCCAACCCCGTTATCGCCTGGGTCCAAACAGAAGCCTGCAGTGTGTGTCAAAAAGAAACGGCAGCGCAAGGCAGGTGTGGGCAGTAACATAAACCTGATTTATTGGTTGCCGATCTAAACGCGCATTCATTGTGAGCTTGTAGATATAGGCTATTTTTGGTATGCGACACAGTGCATAGCCAGGTGTAAATCAGTCATAAGTAGTAGTAGTAGTATAACAATATGGATGCACTCTAATCTTCTATCTCACTCTGTCAGCTGCAGTAACGTGCAGCCAATCTAATTATATCCAATTTCATGGGGAATAGTATAAAGATTATAAAGACTATAAAAAATAACAACAATCCCTGCAGACCAGAGAAGTGAAAAGGTGACACAATGTGATTTCCTGAGATGATGCTGTGACTCATCACAAAATATAACAATAATAATAATAATAATAATAATAATAACAACAATAACAATAACAATAACAATAATAATCATTATTATCTTCTATTTGCAAATTGAGATTGTGAGTTAAATATTTATGTGGAGGTGAGGGGTCGTTTCTGGGTTTTTGTAAAAGCTCCAGAGTGAAGGAACCCGTGCAAGTTTACAGTTTGGAGCTGTGTGGAAAACTAGTCATTAAGTTCACACATTCCTCTCTCCTGCGGAGTGAAGAATTATCTCCAGTTCTAATGAGGATAACAATGTCAGCAGAAGAGCTTTTGGAGGGGGAACCATTCGAGGATGTACAATTTTGGGCGAAGAAAATGGCTGTGATCTTTTCATGGGAATGTACCAGCATAGGCTGCAATTAAGAAAACGTTCTTGGAAATGACGCGTTGACTGACGACAAGCGCCCGGAGACGCCAGGCTTTATTGTGGGACGGGGAAATGAAAGGACAGCAGTATGGCTTCAGTTAGAAGGTTTAATATTCACCACCTGTGGCCTTAAAGTACCAAAAGTTTGAAAGTACTCATTATGCAGAATGTGTTTTTCTAATGTATAAAATGTATAAAGAACTATTGAAAATAGCAGATCTACGAGACGTGTTGTGAGCTTGTAGATCAGGTATTTTCAAATAGCCAAAGTTGAATTAGGACCGAAGTGGTTGGTGTATGTTTTGTAATAATAATAATCAAAAGCTACAAAGTGACAACTAGTAACTGATGATTTCTAATAATTGTAGTGGAGTAAAAGTATAAAATGTGCCTCTGAGATGTAGTGGAGTAGAAGTAAAAGTACAGAAAATAGCAAATACCTCAAAATTGTACTTGAGTAAAATGCTGTGGACAGCTCAGAAACCTGCCATACCAATGACATCATTGATTGGGGATTCACACAACTAATAGAAACCACAGTGTTTCTCTTCCTGGAAAGTTAGCATGCTGCAATAGAATCCATTGTTCTTGCATTAATAAATATAATAATAATAAAGTTTGAGATCTTGTTTTGAAATGTCCAAACCTGCCTACTGATTACGGTATGTCATTGGTATTGCAACTGTCCACAGCCATCGCTCCTCTGAGACACTGGAGTGAATAGACAGAAATTATGTAATATTTTAATGAGCATTAAGGTTGAAAATGGCCAAAGTGGTCCTTTAACTTTGAGGAGTGTACTAATGGAATGCATTCACAGATCCATTTGGTTCCATTAGTATACACTGTGGAGTGAGGATAAATGAACACTGGGATTCTACTGTGTGCCAGTGTTGAATGCCAGATACAGCTCCATATGGCCTGTTTCTGACTGACTAATGGTGTGTCTTTTCCCAGGACTCTACAAAACTACAAATAGATGCTACAAAGGCTTATCTTTCACTTTGATGGAAAAAAGAAGTCTCACTCAATGGATCTGCATGTCGCCTCACACCGCCTGCTGTATTTGTCTTTCTAATCTAGAGGAAGCAGCCAACAGCAAATCTCACCGGGCCCAAGCTATATATATCCCTATACCTTCAAGACAGCTCTAATACGTGATTAATACGATCAAGAATCTTGCCTCTCTACTGTGGGGGCCTTTTTTTTGTTAGATCAGGTTAAACCCTGTAGTGGTGGGCTTAACTCAAAGTGAAACAGCCTTTTCTCTCCCCTCTGGGATAAAATAGTTGCCGAACATTGTAGGCCAACAGAGCTGGAAAGTCCAGCTGTCAGATACATACAGTAGAGCTCCACACAGTATAGTCATCTCTAGAAGAGTGTACCGTTTCAGATCCAGCAGGGAAGCCCTTCACCTGGGACTGTGGGATTCTGTCCCAGCCCTCGATATACGTACTGTACAGTACATAAATGGTAAATGGTGCATTTATAGCGCCTTTATCCAAGGCACTTTACATAGATTGTGCATTACATTCACCCATTCAGTAACCATGCAAGGCACCAACCTGCACATCAGGAGCAATTAGGGGTTCAGCGTCTTGCTCAAGGACACTTCGACACTTCCCTGCACACTGCCGCGCTTTTCTGATTTTTAGTAGCGTTTTTCCGCCGGTTTTCCAACAAAAAATGCGTCCAGTTTGCAAGGACCTTAACTCTGGGGGAGCCTGGGATCAAACTGGGAACCTCACGGTTCCCATCCGGCTGCTCTACTGGCCACTCTACCCCTGATCCACTGCCACCTGCACATTAGGCAGGGTGTGGAGACTGCGGAGTCTGTATAGAGCAGATCGCTGGTTCTCAACGTCGGGTCTGGTGGACTACCGGGGTGTCTGAAATGGACGCTTACAGGTCTGCACAGTAACTCAGAGTGTACTACAAATGGAACCAAATGGACCGTCTCAGAGTTGACCCATTAAGACCTGAGGCCCGAATATTCTACAAAATGCCTTCTAAATCAGTAGTTATTTTTTACCAAAATGTTCAAAAACAGCAGATGTACAGTACAGTATAAGCTTGCAGTGCAGCACAAAGTGACCTCGAGCACCTGTTTGCAGTTACTGATAACTATGGACCACACATTGCTTCCTCTTCTTTCTGCTCAACGTTGATATGCATCAAATTAGTTAACTTGCTATGATGTTCTTGCTCTGCATGGGAACCACAATCCACACTGCCAAAAAATCCAACCAGCCAATTGGTTCCATATCTACACTCAAGAGTTACAGACCTGTGAAAGGGTCCATTTGGACACCTGGTGGTCCCTGAACCCCGCGTTGAGAAACAGCTGTATATGGTTGACAACAGCCTGCTCATGGCACTAGTCCTATAGTCCATGGTCTGTACTGTATATGGTTGACGACAACAGCCTGCCCATGGCACTAGTCCTATACTCCATGGTCTGTATATGGTTGACAACAGCCTGCCCATGGCACTAGTCCTATACTCCGCATGGTCTGTATATGGTTGACAACAGCCTGCCCATGGCACTAGTCCTATACTCCATGGTCGTTAAAGAGTTGAGATGAATTAATGAAATTCAACATGTGTGTGATACTCACAAGGCCCTTCTCTCAGGAGGCCACAAGGAACTGGGTCAGACGTTAAGTGAGGGCAGTTGGTCATATGAAACCAAACAATGACACTGTAACAATATGGATACTCTCTGTCTGCAGTAACATGCAGCCAATCCAATAACATCCAATTACATGGGGAAGATTCAGGCTATATTATATTTCATTAGCTATAAAAAATAACAACACTCCCTGGAGAATGCATAATAATAAATGAAGCTGAATCCCTCCTTGTCAAATTGAATATAGACGTGCTTCATTCCCTTAACAACCTTTGCAAATTATGAAGGAGCTGTGAAAGCAGCCTAACTTGATTAGCAATGAAAATCCCAAACACACTTTGTTTTATGTTCTCTTGGAGCTTGATCGATGCAGGATTATTGGGTAATTATTGAAAAAAAAGAAAAAACATATATTATTTATTATTTGAGTTTCTATTTGTGAACATTTAACTTCCAAGCAAAACATATTTTAAAACGTTTTGATAGATATTTAGATTTGTATACATATATATTACAAACATTGGCTACATAACGGTATCAGCCAAAAGAAAAGGTAAAAAAAAAGGCTGATATATAGGTCAGCTCAAATGTTCCCACTATTATCAGGAGATCAATAACATTAGCGTTTTACTTTGTTAAAGGTTGACGTGCACGCTTGACCCTTTGACCTCCCCGAGTCCAAAGCGGCATCTTTAGATTTATGTCTTAAGAGGAGAGGCTAACTTCAGACGGCAAAAGGGAAAACAAACCATTTCTCTCCCCAACCTCATCCCTGCATTTCCAGATGCGTCAAACAAAACAAAAAAACTACACAAGTACCTTATTGTCTGCGAGGCGGCTCGGCATTCTCCTAGTTAAGTGACTAAGAGGGGACTCTCGGCAGCAGCATGCCCCAACAACATGTGATCGTCCCCATCTAAATAGTTTCCAGCATGATATCAGCCTGAATCAAGGCCTACAAAAGGCTGCATTGTACGCCTTGCATACGGTTGATGTGCATAGGGGCTGAACGAGGGCCATTGTGCAGCCACCGCTCGTACTCCCAAAAGGCAAAAAAAAAAAAATAGCAAGGCTGAGGCTGCAGGGGCTTCATTCCTTCCTCAATTGAAACGGCGGCCTAAGCAGATTCTCCTCAGGGTTAATTACTCGCTGTGAGGCGCATGACTGGTTAACCCCGTGATGCTGGGGCAGAGACGGTCCGGTGCTTAAGTGCAATTCAATGGTTCTCTCAAACACTATCACGTCAAGGACCCCTTCATTGATATGCATTTGGCCGCAGATCCCCATTTGAAAAGACGTTGTGCCAGGAACGCCCCCACAAGAGCACATTATGTTGTCAAGATCTGTCAAAATGTGCGGTTCTACAAGCTATAGCTGAATGTTTTTTAAAGTGTTCCTCGTCTTCCTGGGAGGACCCCCTGGAACCCAATCAAGGTCCCCTGGGGGTCCCCAGAAACCCAGTTTGAGAACCAGCGGTTCTAATTTATACCACATCGTACAGCAGTACTGCAAGTACTAACATAAAAAAAAATATTATTTTTTTATTGAAAATCTGTTATACACTCTCATCATATGATGAGGCATAAGGCTATAGTGTATGCCAGCCATGGATAAAATGGCCTTTAAAAGGTCATTACACAATGGGTCGGGATGTTTTATTCATGCAATTAATTTGCCCCAAACTGTATTTTTTTTTGTTTCAAGTACTTTCACACAAAACACAAATATTGCGCGGCAACAAAGCAATGCAATTCATTCGGAACACAATTGTCACCACTAATAAAGGCATCAACCTGCATGAATGAGGCATCGACCCCATGAATAGTTTTGACTATTCATGGGGTCTAATAGTGCTGCAAATGTCGTATTGTGTGTATTCACCAGAGACACAGGGACATCTATTTGCATACTACTATCAACATTCTAAGTTTATCCTCGTGGGGCACTACAGTAACTTATCGTTAGTATTAAAAATATCTCCACAAAGGAAAGAAGACGTACATCGTCTCTGTCACCTCACTTCACATCCTCTTTGGGAGACCCCCGGCCAGCGGGGCGAGGTCACATTACTGCTTGGTTTTTAAACAGAAAGGCTGCGGAGGAAGGAAGTGGAGAGCAGCAGAGAGGATCTGGAGAGACGGGCAGGAAGCCACCACTGCTTCTCCATGTCCGCTCTACACCACCACGGAAACAACAAACACTTGTTCACGTGCACGAGCACGGGCACTCATTGACGACGACTACGTCGCACGCGCAGAACATACCACGTACATCCCCACCCCTGCCTGGCCCTGCCTGGTTGGTGTACAGTACACATTCACAGAACATACCACGTCCATCCCCACCCCTGCCTGGCCCTGCCTGGTTGGTGTACAGTACACATTCACAGAACATACCACGTACATCCCCACCGCTGCCTGGCCCTGCCTGGTTGGTGTACAGTACACATTCACAGAACATACCACGTACATCCCCACCGCTGCCTGGCCCTGCCTGGTTGGTGTACAGTACACATTCACAGCGACGTGCTACACACTACAGAGAGTAACCCACTTTCAGTGACCCCCCCACATGCAGCCTGCCGCCCACTCCAGCATGGCAATGAGGGGCCAGATTGTGAGACGTCTATGCAAAGCTGTGGGGCTTCTGTTGAGAACTACACATGGAGAGTGCCCTGTACAAAGTTCTAGGCAAATAATTAGCCAGGTTAAGCTTGTAGATCTGCTATTTTTGCTTTTTTTTTTTATGTTGAAAATTAATACATATTTTGGGAAATTTGCCCAAAATAGGGAATCCTATGCCACGGTACTCATCGTACACCCATACTGTATGATGAAGTATACATTTGCTTGAACCGATGTCTGACCTATTCTGTCCAATGTGTTTTGTGTATTTTTGTTGTTATTCTGGTGCAAAAACATTTTACAAATTTTACAAACAACTTTCACATATCCAAATGACGGTCTACCTGTTACTTTTCTAAATAATAATACATAGTACATACATAATTTGCCTGGGCCAGCAACCATGTGATCTTTCAACCAATCAGCGTTTCCATGTCCAACAACAAAGTGCTGTGATGTGAAAACCAGCGACACACACACACACACACACACACACACACACACACACACACACACACACACACACACACACACACACACACACACACACACACACACACACACACACACACACACACACACACACACACACACACACACACACACACACACACACACACACACACACACACACACACACACACACACACACACACACTTCACTGGGTAAAAATCAATGCCGCCAATAAATAATGTGTATTCACCCGTCTACTGTGTACAGGACCTTTCAAGGAGATATTTTTTACCAGCTGTGACAGCGTGGCTGGTAATGCATTTGTTCACCTTGTGAGTCTTACATGTGTTTTCTCTATCTGTCTGAGGACAGATTGTTTCAACAACCGTGCATGATGCAGTCATCAAACAACAGGTGTAAGTAGGGGCACAGCAGTAAATCCACGGAATCGGTTTAGTCGTTAGAATTAAAAACAAAATAATAAAAAAGTACATAAAAAACTGTATTATGTATTCTTCACGCAAAGCTGTCCCCTCCCCCATGGTGGGTCTCATGGGTGAATCCACTCCGTACATGTGGAGGTCACATCCATCCACAGATATAGAAGCCAATACGCTGCCTCGTTAAAATGTATGAGACATGGGAAGAGTAAAAATAGTTAATTAGACCTAACCATAAAGGTTAAGCCAGTCCACTGTGTGAAAGGATTATGAAAGCATTAGGCATGGAAATGTACCGGCTAATTCCCTACGGAGCAGAATGGATTATCAAAGTTTTACATGTGTGAATTAAAGTTTGATTAAATTGCTTGTAGGAGGTACAGTACAAGACTTGTGGATATCGTTAAGCAAGACTTTCCGCAGCCGGAAGCAATTGAATGTGATTGTGTCTGGTCGTATACTATAGAGCGCCGCAGTCCCGCCCCCTTTCAGAAAAGCGAGTGGCCCAGGAAATGAAACCCCAATGCATTCTTCCATCGGCACTTCTAATATAATTTATTTAAAGACGGTTACGCCGCGGACAAAGCCAACTCGGATCGTGACAAATCATGACAATGAACACAATGTTTTGGGCCGATCAAATAATTTATAAGACGAAAAACAAAACAAAAAGTGTTGTCTCCTGACTTTCTTTTCTTCTTTCTAATGATTTGATCGGCCCAAAACATTGTGTTCATTGTCATGATTTGTCACGATCCGAGTTGGCTCAGCATTGGTTCTCAACCTTTTCTGGATCAGGGTCCACTTGAAAATCTCCAAAGTGTTCCTGGCCAACCCATCTGACCACAGCCGATAGGTTAAGTGAGTGCTGGTCAGATGGGTGGGCCACAAGCGTTTTCAGGACCCTACAGAGATCACATTCTCTATGTCAGTGGTTCTCAACCAGTGGTCCGGGGACCACCAGTGGTCCTTGAGGGGGTTCCAGGTGGTCCCCAGCTAAATGATGTTTGAGTGAGTGTTGGTAACCAAATGGACCCTTATAGATCTTTAACTCTTGAGAGTGTAAAATGAAACCAAATGGCTGGGTCCATTTGGTTTTACATTATTACATTATTGTTAAACATCTGTATTACTTAATCTACAAGAAGTATACACAATTAGAGAATGTAGAATAATTGTTATTTTGATCGTATGCAGCCTGTTATCTCTCCTATGGTACCAACATCAACGACAACAAAATATGCTAAGTTTTGGGTTTGAGAAGATAAAGGCCTACTTACTCCAGGACTTTTGGACTTTTTTTAGTCCAGTTTTCGGTAGACGAGGTGACCACCGAAAACTACAACATGATGTCACGCCACGGTGGTCACTGCTCGCACAACACATGTCTGTTTTTACTAACCACCGTTTCGGTGATTACCTCTTCACTGAAAACTGGACTATGAATGAATAGGTCTTTAATCTCATCAAATGGTGGTCCATGGCTCAAATGCTGAATAAATAATGGACCTTGATATAAAAAGGGTTGAAAACCACTGCTCTATGTCATGATGTAACAGCACAATTCTCTCACTGGTATTGTGAGGTCATAGTGCTCCATGATGCACGGGGTAGGAGGATGTGGTTTTGGATGCTGTTGCTGCTTGTTTTTCTGTAAAGTGGCTTTGCTTGTAAATATTGGTAGTTGTGGGTTTTTTGGTCTAGTTGCTTATTTGGGCTTGCTTCCTAATGTTGTTTAAATCCATGATTCTGAAACATTTTAATGTCAAGGACCCCCATATATAATTATCCGCACCGCGCACGGATACCCATCTGGAAGTATTTTGATCTGTTTTCGTCATTATGTATGCCATCCATGCCCAAATTTAGGCAATCTAAGCCCCATTGACTTCCATTAAAGTACAAGTAAAATATTTAAAATAAAGTATATATATGTTACAATGTGGGCTTGTACGTACATTAGTCTTGTGGCAATGCACGCACACGCACAGTCTAGCCTCTTTCAGAACCATACCGTAAAAAAACATGTTTGTTCTAAAAACGTAACAACTGTGTAATTGCTACCGTATTTAAATGTTTTCAACTGTTGTATCCATGCAAATGTCTGGATGAAAGAGGAACAGTAGTGACAGATAGACATCATGAAAATCAACTCTAATGTATTCTTTGGCATTTAGCACAAACCAACGTGACAAACAGAGAGGTGCTTACTCACACCTAGAATATGTGCTGTGCCCATCACCATGTCTCCCAGACTACCTGTGTACACAATCCCACATACATTTTCCACTATACACCCTCAGGCCAAGCTTGCTGACTGCTATGGAATGTGCACAATTCACCATTTAAACTATGCTCCCTTTCATTGTCAACTTCTGGGATGGATGGCACACAGCAGAGTGACACAAGGCATTCTAGCACAGATTGTGGACAAAGAACAACAGCTAGACGTATACATACATTACGTTATGTGTTTAGGTTGTGACGTCATAGATGGGGTCAAATGCGCTGAAAGGCAGTTATAGCAGTGTATGTATGTAAGTGCCGTTCGGCAAATGTGTAGATCCATCGAAGGAGCATCTTGAGAAGCCTTATAACGATACTATTCTCCTCCCAGCCAACAGGGATAATAATGATAGCTTGTGTCAAAGGTTTTTCACTTTTATTTCATGTAATATTTACAATGTGTATCGTAGAGCACAAAGAGTAGATAGTTATCCAGTACAACGTACTGTACTATTGGGGACCATCTCTGTTTAGCCAGTGAAATAACCAGAGCCTGGTTTGGGCCACGTGTTTCATTTCGGTGTCCTTGACTTGCCGCCCACTCGCTGGTCGTCCCTCAAAAGAACAGTTGAAGGCACGCTCACCGCCTGTACTGGCTCGCTGGTTAGCAAGAGACGTACTGTACGGTCTGCTCTGATAAAGGTTACAGTCAGGAAGCGAGCGTAAACTGAGGGGAACCCCCCCAGAGGTGAGGCCAGGGTCCCTGTACACTACCAGATCAAGGGGAGAGAGAGAGAGAGTACAACGAGGAGGAATGAAACCATGCTGTAGCCAGCTGTGCCGAGGCTGAGAGCTCTGTGGAAAAGTCCCGACAAAGGCACAGGAAGGCCAGGAAGACTGGGAAGGCTGCGGCGGCGCCCTTGGGACATTCACAGGGCCAGTGTGGGGGAGGCCTCTTCTTCACTCCCCTGATTTAACTTACGAAAACACACACAGCCTGTCCATGGAAATAAATGTAGTGTTGCTCCCACTGGTCAAGCAGTGCGCAGACACACGAGGACACTTCCTCACTCTATAAACGGTTTGACAATCTAAATAAACACTCTCAAATGAAGGTCTAACTATGGCCGAAAGGGAAACATACTGGCTGTAAGGACTTAGTGGACTTGCAATACCCCACATAATGAGTGAAGTGAATCCTGCAGTGAGCGAGGGAACCACTAGGCGTACTAACTGTTCAATAGGTTTGTGTTCCCTGCATGCCGTGCTTATGCTTCGCCCCGATATTACACTGCCATTATTGATGTCTTGGCTACCGCACAAGATGGGTGTGATTATCTGGGCAGCCTGAGTGAGGCTTTACATCATTTTCCCTGGCGCAGGGCAACGCCGAGCTTTTGTCAGCTGGCAAATGGAAGGGAAAGTTGGCATTGGCTCTGCGGAGCAGCAGAAGCAGCACACAAAGACAGGAGATTCCCTCTAAAGAACAGACTTAAAAGAGTCAGGTGCTTCTACTAGCTTCTAATACAGTTTGTAAATTTGCTATTTCACTACAGTAGGGTTTTTAAAGCCACTTCAATCCTTTCACTAAATGGTACAAAATAGATGAGCTGAAATCTACTACTGTACATCAAAATCTATAAGAACATTTAAATATCCTTGAATAAATATAAAGAAACAAGGAATGGTGATCCCTCACAACACACAGATTTTAACATTACAAATACTGTAACTGCAGCATAGCACATCCCAGTCACGGCAACAATGTAATTGCACTCATCAATTATCTGCGTGCAAAAATTGACCCATTTGATGTGTAGAAATATGTATACCGAGAAAAAAAGGAAAAGGAAGAAAAAAAAGAGCCAGCGAAGGCCAAGTCAGAGAAGACTTCCAAAACACACCCTCATTTCTGGGAAAAGCTGTTAAGAGTGAGTTGGGCTCGTGGTATGTGACGTTGGTGGGACCGCTGAGACGGCCCAGATATAACTGCATGTGCAATTCCATTCAGGGAACAGTCGACTTGGGTTTTAGCACTCGGGTATACACAATGAGGATTCGCAGCCCCCTGGGCATGCCGGCTGGCGGTGCCAAAGATAGCAGGGGAGCTGGAGTTGAGGGGGACGCTATCCTATTTAAAACTGCAATCTCATATACACACTGTAACGGTCCCAGGATATTGTGTCAGGCAGGGTGTTCCTAGACATGGCTCTCTGGCCTGAGACCGACCTGAGAAAGAGTACAGTACTATACAGTGTGTGTAGAACAAGAGAGATCCGTGCCATGAGAGTAGAAACTATTACTGTACGTCACAATACAGACATGATGTTCATGTGAGAGAGAGTATAACCAGTGTGTGATCCACATGAAAAATCTCACCATGCAAAAATAGCAAAACCTATTGCTGGGGTTTTCATGCAACAACAAAAAAGAACTACTTAACCCATTTTGATTTAAAACGTTCACGATAAAAAAATAAAGGCAGACCTACAAGCTCATAGCACGGCACTCGGTGCTGTGCTATGAGCTTGTAGATCTGCTATTTTTCAATAGCTAAAGTATAAAATAATGCTTAAACACCAAAAGGGGTTCCAACCCAAAATGGGTTTAAAACTATTATTTTCCCATGGTGCCATTCTGGAGACACATGATAGTTTATTGGGTTATCTGTGGACTGGACACGCCCTCCCAGAGTTACTACTACACACTGGCAAAGGGTAAGATCAAAGTGCAAGAATATTGGTGATTTTCCAAGCACTGGCCATCTGGGAAAAGACACTGCATTCCCACAGTGCTGAAAATGAGTTGTGCCGTGGGGTTAACCAGTCTCAAACACCATCTCAGAGCTAACACACCCTCTGGGACCACAAAACACACAGTAACAATAAACCCAAATTATTAGAACCTAACCCCCATTAAAATAAGATATATATTATATTGCATTTATTACTAGAAATGAACTACCAGGGACTCAGAGGGCAGTGTGAAGTTTAATAATTTTATTTAGTTCAGTCAGAATTTAGTATCTTGGGCTGAGCCCCATTCTGAGAGATGATCTGTGAACTTTACCGAGAATCAATACTGGTTTATACTTTCTTTTATGAGGCCCTTCCACTCATTAAGAAGCATGAGTAGTATGCTCATAACAGGGGTTTAAAAGAAATAAGAAACGATTATCAAAATGAAATGAAGATAGAAGCAGCAAACTGTCAAGATAGATAGTCAAGATACTTTATTGTAGTCTGACATAATTTAATTTGTCAAACTTTATTGTAGTCTGACATAATTTAATTTGTCAAGTAGGCTATTAACTATGTGCAATGTTTAACATCTAATTTACTTTGATTGTCAACTTTGTCAAGTACTACATACAATTATTTTATTATTATTAGATTCTATTTTTTTCCTATAAACAGCTATAGTGTTTGTGTTGTCTGAACACAAACATTAAATGCCATTGACAATGGATGGAGAATTTACGTCATATGTGTCCCAGCAAATGGGCTGGGTATGTCAGTGGGAACCCTTGGCCAATAGAGACCGCCATTCTTGATGATGATGTACAATGATCAGAGCGACCCTCACTTCCGGTGTCGTCTTTTGCAAAGCAAGATCCCTTATTTCAGTAAGATCAGCAAATGACTCCACATAGAAACGGAGTGGTCTCAAAGTTCAGATCTTGGGTTTGTTTGGCTCCACTTTGTCAGTACCATCATCATTGCAGTGCCATCATAACCTTATTCACTTCCATGATAAAATGTAAAGTATTACAAAAAGTATAAAACATTTCGAGGCCTACTAGTAGCTTGCACAAGGTTTGGCGCTGATCGGTCCAGCGGTTTGCGAGATTATCTCCGGACACACACACACACACACACACACACACTGTCAATAGACGGCTAGCCACGCCATAAAAAACAGGCCAGGCCCGATGTCTGCGTCAAGTTAATTATTATCGTGCAGACCATGTTACTGCATTCTAGAATTAATGAATGATTGGTTTATTTTGGTCATAAACTATGAAGGACAGCACTTGACAATCTGTGTCAACACATCATACATCATCATTACATGCTTTGGCCAATCCATTTCACAAAGACATTTCTCATGATCAGTGGGCGAAAACTGAATAGGCTGAAGCCCAACTTTAAGTATATTTGTCACATCACAAGGTGCAAAGGAGGTGAAATCCTACATTTTACCCACAATATCAGCAATATACGGCTGTTTAATGTTATATGCTTTTGAATATGAAAATATTTTTGCTGGGGGAAAAAAAAAAACACAAAAACGTTTGTCAAACTGAAAACAAACCTCAATTTGAGTATTAAAAAAAAACACAATCTGTGTGTGAACTTAATTGGCAGAGTTCTAAGTGACAACTCTTGATTCTGCATTCTTTTCACAAGTCCTTTCAGATCCAAAGCAGGATCAGAACACGGGACAGACATCCAGATGTGTCAATGCTCTCAGACGTGGCTACTGGCTAGATCAGAAACCACTGAGCGAATTCAAATGACACGTTCCATCTGTAACCTCCAGGTCTCTTCCAGGGGCACTAGCAAATGACGTCAGCCCTTCTCTTATGAAATTGTGCCGTTCCATAAAGAAATAGAGGACCTTTCCTCGACTAAGCCTTATCCACCTGACCTGATGCATGCATTGGCAAGTAAGGATGAGTTTGAAATGGCATACATTGACAATTTGATGCACTTTCAATACCTTCCACCTAGGAACGGAATGAATGATCAATGTTTCGATGTGGCCGACTGCTCATGTCAGACTGACCGCTGTCGACTGCTCATGTCAGAGTCTTGGTCATTTTGAACTGGGTGAGGTGTAGAAGGAGCGGGTGTGATCATCACCTCTGTGATCACCTCTGTGATCTCTGTGATAACCTCCTGCAGGGAGTGCTCTTCCTCTACTTTGAAGATGTTGGATTGCTCCCCCAGGTCCTCACAGATTGTATCATAAATAAGCCCATCGATACCCTTCTCTCTCAGCGTCTTCCTGGTCTCATGGTCATTGTTGTGCTCTCCCCAGCAGAACACCACCAGGCCTTTCCCCTGGGCCTCACTGATGTAGTCAAGGTTCCTCAAGAGATCCTCAGTGTGGGTGCAGATACCCAAGATGTTCTCGCTCTGTGCAAAGCTCATGGCAATGTGGGTGTCTTGGCAGCGGACGTCCATCATCTGTGGGTAGCTGTCTGTGACGCCCTGGGTCAGGAAGAGAATGGGATATCGGTTCTGCTTCTGGCGCACCATGATGCAGACATCTGGGTTGAAGCAGGAGAAAACTATTTGTCTCTTGCCTGCATTCTGCAGAACACATGACAAGATGATGTCCAGAAAGGTGTTCATGTTGAAGTACGATGACACATTGCTGTCCCAGGATTCATCCTTCCTCTGGCAGATCCACTTGAATTCAATGTTGAAGCCGACATGCTCGGGGACAGCTTGGAAGATCTGTGAGAGCGAGGGGAAGGGCTGATATTCATCAATTTCATCTTCATCATCTTCATCGTGATCTTTATGATCATTAACTGTGATGGCAGTGGCATGAACCAGCTTCAAAAGTTGTAGCTGATCAAAGGTCAGCTCTTTTACTGCCATCTCGAGCAGCTGCAGAGAAGTCTTGTCATTTTTCTTCTTGGTGGAAATACAGCAGGTCAGGTCATGGTAAATAACAGGGATGGAATCCTTGGAGAGGTGAACATCAAACTCCACAAAGGCAGCACCATGTTCAGCAGCACGTTTGAACGAGGCTATGGTGTTCTCCCTGACTTTGTGGTGCTCGGCTGCACGTGTTCTGCCAGCTCCTCTGTGGCCAACATGCAGGGTGCTGCTTTTCTTCAAGTATTTAGTGAAGGAGCTGCTCATGTCACACTGCAGGCCCTGGATGGGCCGGATTACAAGGTAGTCCACTCTGACTTTCCCAATGTTCTGTTTCTGAGTGGAATTTCGTCCCATGATAGGAAGCGTGACCACTCCAACGTCCTTGCCACTCTCTAGGAAGCTAGAGGAGAGGCAGCAGGCTGTGCCCACATGTCCTGGGTGGGTGTCCCCCTGGACCACATGTTCACCCATTTCCTCCTCAAAGAACTCAAAGGTGATATCCAGGTTGTCTGGGTTCATGGTTTGGATGCTGTACTCCAACCACTGGGAAGACTCCAGGGCATAGCCACACTCTGGCTGGTTGTGGCGAGGCTTGTAATCTTTCTTACTGATGCTGCTGGTCTCTAGGGTGGTGGTGATTTTCTGCCACGATGGAGGGCTGAGCGGCTCCTCTTCCTCATCTTCCTCCCCCTCCTCTTCAATGCCTTCCCACTTTAACTTGATCCTGAAGCGAGACTTTTTGTACTTCTTCTTGGTGATAGATACTGGAGATTTCTTGGAATCGTGCAGCCGCAGACGAATCTCTGTCTGGCATGTCAGCCACCCAGAGTCTATACATGGATTTTCACCATTGTGAACTCCAAACTTGCCGTCGTCAACATTCAGGTGTGACTCTGTAGGGCACAGGGTGCGGGGCTGCTGATGGGTCTCCCACTTATTCACTATCACATTACAGCCTGCACTCTTTGAATTCAGGAAGAAGCCCTTGAAATACCGATAATTTGACACAGCTCCTTTGGGCAAGGTGATCGTCGTACTCCATGTAGTGCCTCCATCAGTTGGCTGTAAAGTCACAGCTCTTTGATGTGACCAGTTACCAAGGGCTTCAGAGCTGCCCACCACAGCAATTACCTCACCTGGCAATGTGTCTCCTTCTACGACTAGAGTCACTTCACTGGTTTCCATAAAGGAGACAGTGAAGGACACAGGTTGGTTGGGATTCATGTATACTGATTCATGGTTCAAACAAGCTAACCCTTACTGCTTCCACGTACTGCTGCCACCTTTTGGCAGCCCCGAGATGGCTCTCAGCTGAAGAGGGACAATCCTCAAATGAAGCTGATTCATGCCACTTACAGCCAACTTCTGAATGGAAACTGACTAGTCGCTTCTATACCAGCTATTGATGATGTCAGGTGAAGATTGATGATGTCAGGAATGGATTTCCTTGTACAGTATGGTAATCAATATTGGCCATGGGCTTGTTTTTGTGTCACGACACAAGGGCATGCCCCCTGTTTTGCCCATATACATGGAGCCGATGGAGCCGACTGATTTGTTTGCGCCTGATGCCATGACGGCACATTGAGGTTAGACAACACACTCCATATTTGGGCGTAGCTGCTCCTTATAGGGGGGAGGGGAGTGGGGCAGCCGGAGCATGCGCTCCACCTGGCTCCATTGGCTAGGCGCCAGTGACCCACATTCCTTTCTTCAAAGTTCCCAGGTAAACCAACATGTAATGTGCGAGTCACATCCAGACTGTGCACTGTCTTTATGGGTCACAGTGAAATGAAGGCTACAGAGACTGAACCGTTTGGCAGACTGTCAAATAAGCAAAATGAAAATGGTTGTACATAGTTACAGTAGACCTGCAGCAGTGGATGAGACTGCACAGACAGAAGCTACAGACAGAAGCTGCACCAACACCACTGGAAGAACATGGAGAGGAAGCAGGCATCAGACAATATATCAATGTTATATTGATAGCGTGATAATAGATATCATCTGGGATTTTGGATATCATAACATTGTGATATGATATTGTCTTTTCCGGGTTGGGCTGTAGTCAAGAAAGTCCAAGTTTATCTGCACTGCGCTACACGTACAACAAGCTAAAACAAGTCATGTTAGCCAACAGAATAAAAGGAATTTCAAGGTATTACATGAATCAAAGTTTTGGGATTCCTTCTTCAATACACGTGACCTACGCTCCCTCTTGATAGATGAGGTGCTGACTGAGAGATGAGTGGAATGGCTCGCTGACAGATTGGGGTGCAGGAGACCAGAAGAAGACCTGAAATAGCCCCACACTATACCGCTGCATTACATCACAAGTGATTTTTGCTGTCATGGCTGCCTCTGCAGCGCCAGCCTGCCACCTTAACAGACCATGGGAGAGGCAGTAACTACTTTGAGTAAAACAATTAGGCCATGGGAGGAAGCACTTTGAAACCATGCAACGCGTAATGGTTTGCAAACAGCAATGAAACAGAGATTCTAATTTAAAAACCAACCTACATTCATAATTAATGTTAATTAAAGTCATTAAATTACAAAAAAAAAAGTACAAAACGATGAGCCAGTGTGAATACTTTTGTAACAATTTCCAAGTTCATTGTGTGCGTTTGCTTGCTTTGCGCATTTAAAAACGTGCTGCAGACATTCAAAACATTGTGAAATGACATTGTCATGTAATTTCCAGTTGACATGGAAAAAAACACTTTTCCCACAATAGACAGCTCAGTGAAAACCCTCGACTCCGGCCACATCAAAGTCGAGCGTAATACCGATTGAGCAATCAACCCAACCCAAAACGAAACAGAGGTTGAACGCTCATTCTCATCACTGTACTCCTCTCTGTGAAGTCATACCTGACATGCTTTAGAGGCGCAGCCTTGTTGTCTTCAGCTGTAGGAACAGCTGTAACTGATCTACTTAGCAGGCATAGCACGCGTATTGTCTCTGGAGCAGCAGAACAAGTTGGTTAGCATGTTCGACTGCAGGAGATACTGTTGCCTTGCCCTAGATTTACGACTACACACACCGACTGGAATCTTAGCCGTGGAGGAGTTTTACACTTAATCTGTCACTGCCGTCAATGAATGATACCAAAGAAGTTTGAAAGGTTACCGTCTATTTATAACAACCTTATCACCATAAGCCCATATAAACACTAATGAATATGTTGAATAATTTAAATGCAATTAAATTCCAATAATATTATAGGATAAATGTTGACAACTTACTGAATGTAGTGAAATGTTGTGTAAACATAGTTATTATACAGTTGTAACAGAATGATATGCAGGACGATAGAATGGCGAACGACAGGTCATCCCAGGCCTAATTCTCATTTCAAAATGTTGCATGTGATACACTGGTGTTTGATGCAGAAGCAGCCGTAGCTGATCTAGAGGAGCATGTGGTCTGCACTCTGCAGTGCACACATGGAACTGTTCAGCACAACAAAGATGGTTTTCGGCTCAACTCAGAAACAGCTCTGTCCAGACAGAGACAGAAGAAAGCAACCAACTATTTCAAAAAGAAACACACAGGTCTCCTCCTGACAGGAAGGAAATTCCGAGGAACTTGCATACAGTACCACTACTTTGTGTAATTGTCACCGGAGCATCGACTCTACAAAGAGAGACCGGTCTTGGTTAAACGACTGTCCTTGCTTGTGAACACAGTCACACCATCATGAAGTGATTAAGTTACACGTATGACAAACATCAACATACCGCTCTCATACAAAGTCCTTGCTCTAAGCCGTTGGACTCGAAATCAAATACGCCTGTGAAAGAAAAAGGTAAGAACTGAAAAAGACCAGTTTAAAAATAAAGACATATGTCATAGCAAAGTGGTTGATAACGTGACCGGCTCTGCAACTCTGCAACTCACCATAACACTATGGCTTAATTTATCCCATGTCACTTGAGCCTGTTGTACGACCAAAATGACAGTACAGTATGTTTGGCACCTTTTCAGCTGAGAATATGCCATTATTGTTGTGAAACATATTATACTGTAAATTAGCCATAACAAGTAATTGTGTGCAGGACTGTGAACTTGGCAAGAAAGACAGACAGACAGACAGACAGACAGACAGACAGACAGACAGAAAGACAGACAGACAGACAGACAGACACTGCTCCATGAGTCATGTAGGCATGACTTCAGTGTGTCCCCTCAGCAGTCCCCTGAAACACCCACATACCATCCAGTCAACACGAGCCAGCATAGCTGATCCACCTGCCTACACCAGGGATAGATCCAGACCCCCCTCTGGTGTGTGTGTGTGTGTGTGTGTGTGTGTGTGTGTGTGTGTGTGTGTGTGTGTGTGTGTGTGTGTGTGTATGTGTGTGTGTTTTTCTAAGACTGCCGGTCTCCATCTACTGTATGTATCACATATACATGTGTGCACACATGTACACAAACATTCAGCCGCACACATATATATGCGCAGTGGAAATAATCCTTCTCAAGTCCAGCTGGAAAGACAGTATATGATGTGTGTATGACTATCACCATCTCACATCATACCGCTAGCTTTATTGGTGTGATTACATCACCCCCTGTCATGATCCCTCTCCGTGAGATAATGTTTCAGGGGCATTGGGCACACAAGAGAGTGGGCCATGAGCTGCCATGCTCTGTTTGCCAAAATAACTCTGCAGACAGAATGCCTCTCAGTTCAGTTTAGAGTGGCCAGGTATGGTACCAAAATGAACAATGTCATGTGACCTTTAACAATATGCAAGTAGGTTAAAGGAGTAGTTCACCCCAACTTGCAAGTATTTTCTATCAATATCACTTCATGGGGTGTGGAATTGATAGAAAATATGATTTTTTTTGGGTGAACTACTCCTTTAAAGGAGCACTTCACCTACAGTATAATATTCAACCTGATCTTCAGATAATTGGTCCTCACTAATGCTCATTATAAGTCTACTCACTCTGTGCCTGTGTCTCTGTCACTCTGTGGACAGTTCAGAAACCTCCCTGCCTACCAGTGACATCACAAATTGGGTTTCCAAGCAGAAACTACAGCACTTTCGCCCTGAAAAGTTAGCATGCTGAAAATAGATGGATGCATGTGTTTGGTCCGACATACTAAGAGTCCGACAGGCATTAGTCTGACACCCTACCCCAAAACCCTAACCTAACCCTAACCTCACAGGGAAGCCACGGTTGAGTTTTATCCTGCAACGCATGTGGGGAGCCACTTGTGAGTCTTAACCGGCCACACATGTCTTAACCAGCCAGTGCAGCCACGCATGTTGTCGGACTGTTGGACCAACATATGCGCCCTAAATAGACACCATTGTTCTTTTATCAACAAAAAGTCTGCAGCCTTCTACGTCACTCGTAGGCAGGTTTATGAACTGTCCACAACCCTCCTCTGAGACACAGACCAAGTAGATAGAAATGGTGACATCATATGCTGAGCAATAGTGAGATCAAAGTTATACTAAACAATACCACTTTGATGGAAATTGAAAGAACCCTTTTTCTCAAAAACTAACTCCATTTATTATGCTGGAGTATAATAAAAGAAACGGGTGTTTAGTGTAGCATGTCATGAGACATTTTGAGTCATTGGCATTGCTGTGAGATAAAAGCCACAATTCTGACAGGGAAAAAACATTCTTTGAAGTTGTTCCAGGGTCAGAAGGTGAAGAGGTTAACAGGAGAAGTCTGCTCTTTCATGCTCTGTTCATATTTTGTATCTTGTTTAATTTGTTCTCTCCATATCTCTCTCAAAGTTTAGCTGGAATAAAATAAAAGTAGAAAGGTGTGCTAATTCTGGTGAGTGTGTTTTCCTGGACACAAGCTGTGTTTTGTGGCCGTCATTCTGGCCCAACGAATTCCCAGGGAAATATAGCGTTAGAGCAGGGTTCATCGCCATGCCGACTTGTGGTCCAAAAATGATTTGTGCCATGGACATACAAAATTACAAATATTACCAGAAACAGAGCTAGCCCTAAATGTATACGTGCTGTGGTCCTCAAAGTGGGTTGAGGGACATTCAGGGTACCTTGAAGGTGGTCCAAATTGACCATTGCAAGTCGGTAACTCTGAGAGTGTACAAATGGAACCAAATGGAACCTACGGTCCATTTGCTTCCATTTGTACACTCTCAGAGTAATGTTGGTCCTTGAAAATAAAACGTTTAAGAACCACTGTATTGGTGGACTCCAAATTACATTCAGTAATTGAGTCATATGATCAAAATAAAAACATTGTAATGTTACTAAATCAAAAATGTGCCACAGACGGCGACAAGTCTTGCCACGGACATTTGTGTACGTGTGTGGACATATTGATGACCCCTGTGTTAAAGGCCCTGCAACGTGTCATTCAAATGTTTTGATTGTATTACATTGCCATCATGTGTCTCTACCAGACGTTTTGGGGTTGCTCTACAGTCTACTCTACTCTAGGCCTACTATATAAAACGTCAACAAAAACAATAGTGTTGATTGCCACATTAATAAAAAGGACCACAAGACTGAACACTAGAATACTGGTTCTCGGCGCGGATCACTGGCGTAGCGGTCAGGGCACCTAGGCTACAATGTAGCCTGACAGCGTGGTGCGGGTTCGAGTCCTGATCCTGACGCCTTTGCAGTGCGTGTCACTCCCCATCTCCCATCTCTCTCAACTGTCAGTGTCAGCCTACGGTCCTATCATTAATAAAGGCATAAAAATCCCCAAAATCAATATATATAAAAAATGAATACTGGTTCTCAACATTGGGTCCGTGGACCACCAGGGGTCCGAAAGGACAATTACGGGTCAGTAAAAACTCAGAGATTGTACAAAATAAAAGGAACCAAATGGATCCATGAAATAAGGTCTCTGAGTAAAATTAACACTGAGCATAGTTCCAGTATAATTAAGTTCAGCCCCCCATCTCCCCCTCTTTGTACATGCTCAGAATTGCATGGATATGGGACCCTATGTTAAGAAACAGTTCACTATAGAAGACATAAATAGCATCATTGTTGATGATGATGATGATATCATTATGATTGATGGTCATGGGGGGGGGGGGGGGGGGGAGACCCAGCAGAACAAATGAACAAAATTCTACAACTTACATCAGTTACTACTACGTAGGTAATTGGCCTCTATAGGTTGCATTGTATTGTTTAGACTAGAGTCATTTGTATATATTTGTTCCTCTGCCTGTCAGTCTACAGTTTCAACAAAAACTTATAAAGGTACTATACCATAAAGTCCTCTCCTCTGACAGAGCATTCAAGTTGGCTAAAAGTCAGGTCTTGGTTTCAGGAAGACAGGAAAGGTTGGCTAAATTATCATGCCACATGCTTTCTATTAAACCACTCCACAATAGCTAGATCTGAATACTTTTAAGGTGATTTCCCATCCCAACGCCTGTGGACCAACATATAGACACATTCAACTATACAAGGTGTTTTCCAATTACATTACACAGCAGCCGCTGCCAGACTATACAACAGCCTTCAGTATAAGTAGCTTTAATTGACACACTGTCGCATAATTGATGCCGGTAAATAATGTCATTCAGCTCCCTGCTGGTTTTCCTCTTTGATAAACTGACTGTTTAATTCAACCTACCAACCATAAACCAAAGATATATTTATCCCTGCCTGATTACGACAGTGAAAGCACGCGAGTGAGGAGTGACTCGTGCCGGACCGACCGACCGACTGGCCTCCAGCCTCCTCCTCTTACGTTTTATATTCCAATGAAGGCGGTGCAAATCATAAATAAAAGAACACAACTTGAACTTACCCTTAAAATAAGCAGCTCGGACGTTGCCAGGCGAGGTAAATCCAATTCCAAAGGCGCTCCCCAATCACTGAGATGTGGCTGTCACATCATCCTGGACAGGAGCAAGGAATAATTTGCTTCTACCAACCAACCAAATCGCACATCAGATGTATAAATCCAACAGATACAAAATACACATCTACTGATTTACTGTGTAATGAGCGACCGGGACACCGCAGACATTCCAGGAGGATACGGTATAAATATAAACGCCGGTCCGGTTGTCTTCTTCCCCCCGCCTATGGACAGAGCATTCCCGGCGCACTCCATGGACCCGCACCGGGGCAAGTTTTCCTTCTGCCGGTTGTAAGCCTTAATTCAGTTCCACTGGAAACCCCGAGCCCCGCCCTGCACTGGAGACGTTCGAGCGAGAGGAGAGTCAATCAAACTCAAACAGCCAATCGGTGCACGTGGGGGGGCGGTGTCGCAGCTCAGTCAATCAGTGTGACTAAGCAATAATATCTATGGGCAGGCAGTGGTCACTCACTGGTTATTAAACATTTTTATTTATTTATTTAATGGACCCCAGATAACTCCGATACAAGAACCAAATGGAAGTGTCCATTTGTGCACTCTCACGTTACAGGGTATATTAGGTTCATATTAAACATCATAGCTGGGGACCCCTCATGGGAGAACCACTGGTTTACTGTAGGCTATTGTACAATAATTTAATGCAGTGCAGAAGTCTTTAAGTCAGAAGTCAAAAATCTTTTTTTCTTAAACAAAATTAATGGACAGGTGGAGAAATTAATGTACCATTTACTTGCATTGCCGCATGATTGATTAACAATGACAGAGATAATACAGATCAACCTTGTGACTCTTAAACTTGAGTCAGTGGTCTGGTCTTAAAGGACCACTTCACCACATGGGCCAGGGTTCCTGCATGGACCTGGTTACATTGGTGGTAAAATAAAAAGTACTGTATTTGAGTACAATTTTGAGGTTCTATACTTTGCTTTATACTTCTACTCCACTACTTCTCTGAGGTACAGTATATTGTACTTTTACTCCACTACAGGTATTTGAGAACATTAGCTACAGGTTACTTTGTGGATTTAGATTATAATTACAAAACACACACAGTAACCACTCACCAGTTTAAGTGTTATTCACAGCACAGCGGGCGTATGCACCTCGTCACAACTATAAAGACAGCATGCAGCCACGTTCGCACAGCGACGACGAGTCCAGAAAGAGAGGAGAAGATGCTGCAATGAAAAGGAGAGAAAGAAAGGATCGAGAATGTTGGACCACTTTCTATTCGAAAACAAGATCCAGCTCACAAGATCGCTCGCAACGCATTGAATATGTGCCTTTTGCTTTGCTTTGAGTATTTCTACATTGTGGTATTGCTATACTTTTACTCAAGTAAAAGATGGGAGTATACTTCTTCCACCACTGGATGAGGAGAGGAACAATGTGATGACAGGGGCCACAGACCAGGACTTACTGTAATCTTTAGATGTGATTGCTGGGAACCAGAGAGGCCCAGCCATCCAGCTTCTTGGAACTGCTGCTTCTGAGACTGAAAACGACCTCCTCAGGTCTGCTTGCAGGATCCAACCCTCTGCTCATGATACATCGTCCTCTCCTCACAAGGTACTAAGTTAGTTCTGAGTTTTACTTTAACTCTGAGCAGGTGCAAATGGAGCTGTACAGTGTAATGTTCAGAATGTAACTTATATATTTTTCCTTTCATTTATTGGTTTATTTGGGAGGGAGGGTGTACATTAATCAACAGAGAATTAAAATACAACACAGTAATGTTACACAGGAGTTAATCATAATGCAAATTTTCATCTTTAGTCGACCCTGATACATAGAAAAATAAAAACAAGATAACACAGAAAGTAGGACAAGTACAAGGTTAAAACAGAATACAAAACAAGTGCATTATAAAGTACAACGTATATAACAGTCAGTATATCTGTCAGTTAATGTCCCTTAAGGGTGATTTATACTTGTTTGTACGCCGGTGTCGCTCACTGAAAATAGTACAATAGTACAATAGTACACACCAAGTATAGACCCCCGGGGGACATCGGTCAACTGCTGTAAGTATATAGGGCTAGTGGTTTAAAAAAAACTCAAAACTGCACTGCCAGGGTTGCAAAATGTTTTGTTTCTTTTGGATTGCAGTGTTTTCTATGTTTTCTTATAGTGATATTCTATGATGTACAGTACATTCAATAGGGATGCAAGTGGTTAATTCAGTTAGCTTTCTGGTATTGCCCTGCAGTCCAATGAACCGTAGCGTCTTGGGAGTCATAACGTCTTCCAGGGCCTGAAAAGGGACTGTAAAATGGTTAATATAATACCCCGTAAACAACCTCCAGAGCCGATGTCAAAATGTATTGATAGCTAAGAGCAGGTAGGTCATCATTCTCCGTACAGTGTGACTCAAAGCTATCTGAGCCTGCCTACTGACCAGAAGACAGATGGGTGGTGTCAGAAGCATGCCTTTGAAATATTATAACACCTCTTCACTGAACAGTACGGGCCTCTCCTTTCATGACTAAGTACCGTTGGAAGGAAAATGTTTTGTTATTCTTTGTGGTTGCTCTACTACTACCATTAAGACCCGAGGCCGATTCTACAAATGCCTTCTAAATCCTAACAGTTTTCTGAAAAACCTAGGTTGCTGTTCTCAAACTTCTTTCATGTCAATAAGCCCCCTATTTGACCCCCAATCTCAAAATATTTTGTACCAGGGACCACCATGAAGCAAATGTTTGAGTTAAAACCATGTTGCTTAAAAAAATATATTTATATTAAGATTTGTTATGATTTTTCGTGATGCGATATGAACTTGTGTATCTCCAATTTTGTAAAAGCCAAAGTCAAAACTTTTAAATGTGACTATTAAATATATTTAGTTAAATAATCGTTCTACAAAGGCACTATGAATAGTAGACAGATCTAGCAAATGTTCTTATGACCATTACATATACCGGTAGTGTCATTCATACCAACAAAGCTTCCTCTTGGGTTCCCAACTCAATTGGACACACTGCAAAATTAGTGAGAGTGTTCATTTTACTCAGAGAAGGTGACCCATAATGTTTCTTCTCAGCATGAAAAAAATCCCAACCTTACGAATTCAAATGCATGTTCCTAGATTAGGCAAAAGATTATATTTTTACTAGTGGAATGAGCTGTTCAGACTTCTTCATCCGTTGCATATGCATAGCCATGAAAACATACGTAAATACCAGCCAGGGACCAACAGGGAGTCCCTGATTGATATACCATGAAGTAGCAGTAATTAATGGTGAACTCTCCCATGGGGTTGAGAAAAAGAGGTGGGGTGGAACCAGGGCAAAGACAGCAATTAGGAAGCAACACCAGACCTGTAGGAGCACTCAAGGTCCCCTGAAGCGCCATCAATCAGGCCCAGATAAAAGGGTTGACTGCAAGGGTGATGTTTAACCAAAAGAACACTGTCAGTCGGCACATAAACCACTTCCTCTTTTGTCAACCAACCAGATAGAGGGCCGGTGATAATTTTTCAGCTTAAAGAGAGTGGTGTGGTTATTGCTCATGCATGTGTGACATATAGGTTATACTGAATTTATATTCCGCCACACGACAAAGTATGAATCAAGCTTTTAGTTTCCCCATCAAAGACATTCCCAACTTCAATCTTATTTCTGAACTGTGTTTATTGTTTCTGTTCATTTAGCTTTGATAGAACAGTTTTTCTGTTCTATTAGCATCTCTAGTGTTGCCTGTTTTAATTTGCAATTAATTTTGAAATGACCTACCTAGGTTCCATCCTGGAGGCAAAATGGCCACCAACGTAATAAAAAATGTCAACAAAGAACAAGATTCCTGTACAGGATCTCCTCACTGAAAACACCCTGAAGACCCTAACAGGAGCCCTCGTACAAGGTTTCTTCGACTATACATGCACCTCTTGGTACCACAGCACCTCAAAGGCCCTTAAAACAAAGCTCCAGACTTCACAAAACAAACTGGCCAGGCTACTACTGGGCTTCGCCCTCCGAACTCACCTCACCCCTGCCCACTTTGACAGGCTGGAATGGCTTAGGGTTGATGACAGAGCATCTTGCAATGGGTCTGGTCCACAAGATTCGATACACTACCATTCCACCAAGATACCCATGTACCTGTCTAAATACTTCCTTAATGTCAACGAAGTCCACACCCATAAGTGTTATGGGTGGGGAGTTCAACAAACCATGTGCAACCCAGATTCGGCAAAAACAAGGGACGTTTTCAGGCCGGTTCCAGGTTTTAAAACATTCCACAGTCTGCGGCACTCTCAAGTCCATGGGGAGGCTGTTCCATAGGCGTGGTATTGCCGAGCAAAAGGCCTGGTCTCCCATGAACTTGGAAACTGACTTCTTCATTTTAAGATTTCACAATTTGGAACTCTACCAGCTGTGTGTTTAATTTAGCTTCTTCAGTTGTTTCACTACTGCATTCTGTGTTGACTGAGAGTAAAAAGATTTGATCAAGATTCCCCCATCAACATTTATGATGTTTTGCAATGAATGCAGAATAGAACTGTAATAACATTAAATACCAAGCGTAGGAGGAACTCTTATCCACACACACACACACACACACACACACACACACACACACACACACACACACACACACACACACACACACACACACACACACACACACACACACACACACACACACACACACACACACACACACACACACACACACACACACACTATTCAACATTTCAGCCAGAGAATAAAAGCTTCTTCCTATAGTATCTAAACTATGAACTGTATCACACTGAATATTGAATAATCTGCCCCCCCCCCCTGATTACCCAGTCACCTGCAGTACACAGGACACCTCTGCAGCAAACAAGAAAAACGCAACATGAAACATTAATGATGGTCCAATTAATAATTCATGCCATCAAACACTGACGATGCAGATGAACACCTGGGCATGCCACTCAAGGGACTTGAACAAAGACTCCTTCGCAGCAGCAACTTGAACTCTACATTTTCACTTTTCTGTGCTTAACTTCAAAAAAGTCAAATTTTAACAAGAATATAAATATTAAACAACAGAGAACTTGTAAAAGTTTAAAAGAGCTGTTTTGAACGTTTAAAAAAATATATAACATTGAATGATTTAGCATTCGAATAAATCATGTATCATGCAAATAAACATAAACCGACAATAACTTTACATTCAATAAATAGATAATGGTTATTTACTTCCATGGGGCCATGTTGTAGCTTAGAGTTTATATCATCTCTAGCAGTTCAACTGCTCTCTTATCGTTGGATTCTATCTATGACTCACAATGTTGTGGGGATGAGGTTCAAGAGTGCAGTTCAAGATGCATTCTGTTTTTCCATCTGCGCATGCGCACACAGGTTAATCTCAGGCATCCCTGCTATACCGTTATTCATCCCTGCTAAGAGGTATAGCGTTATTCATCCCTGCTAAGAGGTATACCGTTATTCCGGCTCTTGTCAGAGTTGAAAGGAATCCAGCATGAAACCATGCAGCCGAGCTGTGGCCTGCTCAGATGATCAGTGGCAGTGTGACTATACTGAAAGTCAGTGGTGGAAAGTAACTAAGTAGATTTACTTAAGTCCTTACAGTACTTTTGTACAATGATATATCTCTACTATACTTGAGTATTTCCAATATCCAATACATTTACTTCTACTCCACTACATCTCAGATCCAAAACAATTCCTTACTACCTTACTTACATTATTTGAATAGTTTGTTATTGTTACTTTGTAGATTTGGATTATTATTACAAAATGGGACATTCTGCACAATGAGTACTTTTACTCTAGGTACTTTTGTATTTTACTCAAGTAAATTTTGAATAAATTCAGAACTTTTACTTGTAACAGAGTATTTCTATATTGCAGTATTGATGCATTGACTACACCACTGCTGAAGGTATTCTGAAAGGCCCAGATTTCTCCATCACTGCTGGTCGTCTGCAGAAGCACGGTCAAGACAAATACAATGTCAGAGGCTGTAGACTATACCTGTAACACCAACAGACACCAGTATTTTACAGATACAATTTAACTACTTTAGACAGGCAGCCTCTGTAGACATTTTTAAGTTATTATCTCTGTTGCTATCCATGTAGGCCTACTCATTTTTTTTGGCCGATTTCAATGCTTTAAAAAATGTGTTCTCTTTTTAATGTTGGCTTACGCTATTATAGATTTTTGCTTGGATTTTGAATTTTTATGTTGTTTTATGTTTTTGCTTTTCTTTATTTGTTCTGTAAAGCACTTTGCGCTGCATTTTTATGTCATGAAATGGAGATTCAGCTCAACTCTGTTTTACATATCTTAACCTGCTATTCTGGCTTGGACTTGTATGTGACAGAGACGCACACATCAACATAACCAAACTCTGTCTGGAATGTAAAAGGCTTCCTTGAAGATGCTACAGAGAAGCTCACAGATAACCCAGTTACTCAAGTGCTGCAGCGCATTTCTATTTTTATATAGGAACAAATCTTCTGATGACATAAGCATAAACCATGGCATGTCGACCGAGGTCCTTTGGGAACCAAGGCTGTCAACAGAGCCACATAAGTTACAGTCAGCTTGAAATTGCATTTCATATTTTGAACAGGATCCTATACCGAGTTATATACCATGTGCAGTTTGTACGATGAAAAGGTGATATACAGTAAACAGAGATAGAAAAGGAGGGGATAGTTTTGAATCAGTCATCATGTTAGCTTTCTCATGTTGTACGTATGGTCATGTCCAGTAGCGGCTGGGGGTCTAAGACATCCATTATACCCATAGTTCACCCTGCAGCAACAGCATTTCAGCAAATGCTCCACAACAAAACAGCGGTTCCAATGCTCCAGTGAACATCTTTTGTATGTGCATATAGCTGCTCTTTAATACCATCATGATTATTGGTGGTGGTTGCAGGTGGTGGTGGTGGCTAATACTTTGAGCCTGGGATTATCAAATCCTGTGTCAAGGGACACATGGACATCATGCACATTTTAAACAAAATAAGACCAGAACAGACAATTAATTAAAAGGTTTGATTATACACACTGGTATACTTCCAGAATGGCACACGGACCAAATCTGCCTGGGGCCAAACTGGCGCCATTCACTTCCTGGGCACGGACAAGCACGAGAACACAAAGCACTATTTATAACCTCATGGAGTGGGCTGTTTTTCTAATGAGACTGAGAAGATAAGACATGACCAGGAACCAGAAAAAGGCAAATTCTGTGGGGGTTGTAGTCTTGCTCAACTAACTCTGTCCTCATACAGTAAGCATCAAACACTGATGGGGACAGCTCATCTTCATGAAGCAGCATCCCATTAGAGACTGGGAACACTGTAAATATATCATGCAGTGACCATTTAACCACTTTAAGCATACCAGTAGTGTCCATATTTTGGGCATGTCATTATAGGCGAAAGATTAACACACAAAAATGAAACTGTCTCCTCCGGCTTTCCTCCTCCTTCTCCGGGTATGTAGGCCAGTGGTTTTCAACCTTTTTCATATCAAGGAAATGTATTTATTCTGCATTTGAGCCACAGGCCACTATTTGATTATATTTAGCCTCTCAGACCCAACACTAAAGAATATCTTGTCGTCGTTGGATAGGATTTTGTGCACAATTCAATGCTGTATTGATAGGCAAACAATCAACAACAAAAACATTCTCTTCAGACACAGGCAGATACAGAGATCTCCATCTCCATGTGGGACACAGACAGACAGTTAAAACGGGTGCTATGACAAGTTGACAACGGGTATTATTAGGTTCCCAAGTTGCATCGTTCTCAAGTAGGCCAGTACAGTACAGTAGTACAGTACAGTAGACGACGCTCTCAAGAGTCAAATATCTAATAAAGGGCCTGTTGCCACGATAACGGATGACAACAGGCACAGCATCGTCACATATAAGCAGTGAAAGGTATTTTTGGTATTTACCCCATTTGGTTATACCAAATCTCTATCATTTACTGTAGCTGGGGGCCGCCTGCAACCCCCTCAACGACCACTGGTTGAAAACCACTGATGTATAGTAGTATGTAGTAGGCTATTACAAAGCAGGAGTTGGGTTTAGGTAACTTCAAGTTTAAGCCTGAAAATCCATCTTTCAGGAGGCCAAAAGGGGAGGTAAACTCACTTTTCCCATAGAAAGGTGAGTTTTATTTCTACTTTGTACATAGTTATACAGTATAGGCTATGTGTTGATGAAATTGTATGATGAATTGAAGTGCATGCAGGGACCACAATGAAAACTAGTCCCCAGGACTTTTTTGTGTTACTGTTAACCATTATTAAACAAACTTTATTGTCTACATAAATCGAAACCCCTATGGTCAAAACAAAAACAATCATAGGCTAGATGTATTAGACTGGACAACAAATTGTAATTCACGGAATTTGGTACATTTCTGAGCAACATCCATCAGCTCCATCAACATGGAGAGAATATAGTGGGTCATTGAAAAATGTCACGCGGACCCTTTAAGACGTTCAAAACCAAGATTTACTTCCTGTGTTGACGGATCGTAGCATTATTGTTACTGCGTTTACTATGAGCACTGCACAACACATGTTATTATTAGAGCTTACTACCAGACACAGACGCCGTTTCCTCTGCAAATTATACGATTTGCTAGGATTTGTAACGTGGCAACATTTTGAGTAGTCTACTACAGTAGGTGATATTCTTCGGATGTACTGTAGTTATAATAAATTATAATTTATCATGCACAGGCCCGTTTCCATTTTATTAGTATTGTAAATGAATCATCATGCCTTATGTATGACCATGTGCTAATACAGCCTATATGCATTTTAAGTGTTTAAGATATGGTAGGACGTAAGAGGAAGATTGACTCGGGAGCAGCTGTCAACCACAAAACCAGAAGAACATGCATGAACAGTCCTGAAACCCAGGGAGCAGCCGCTGATGAGATGGCTCACCATAGCCCTTACTTCATAAAGGATCAGCAAGTGCACAGGCTCAGAGAAGAGTTTTTCAACCAACCTTGCACTAGTCTGGCCAAAGCATTTCTTGGCAAGGTATCAAAATCATTTCAAATTCCATTCTACTTTTGTCTCTAAATGATGCATCAGAAACGGAGACAGCCTCGTCTGAAAGGCAGCTTTCCCACTTCTTTACATGCCATCTGTGTTCTGCAAGGACATTTGTTTTATTAAGATCAATTTTGTTCCTCATATGTTCATGGTAACTTTCCAGGGGCCTTAATGAATCTTTCATGCACCAATTGAGCACTAATGCATTTCATCCAGCACAGCTAGCTGGCTCAATGTAATTATTCCATTGACCATAAGTCATAGGACCTGAAATGTAACCATTTCAACTCTGCTAGGTGTTGGTCCGCCGGTGTGCAGATGGTACAGAGCTACGCGGAAGAATAGTGGAAACAGAGGCCTACCTGGGAGGAGAGGACAAAGCTTCTCACTCAGCTGGAGGAAAACGCACCGAGAGAAACACTGCAATGTTCATGAAGCCAGGCACAATCTACGTGTACCCAATCTATGGCATCTACCTCTGCATGAATGTATCCAGTGAAGGTAAAACACTTAATTGTGAGGCAAACTGTAGGGCAAGAAATACTGTATTCAGGTGAAAAAAATAATATACCGTATAATGTATATATATATATACATACACACACACACACACACACACACACACACACACTTATTTTACAGATGAGCAAGGCAACAGCTGACCGACGCATCTGACCCTGTTGAAACGAAACGCGAGCAGAACTTTGGGTTCCTTTGCTTCTATGTATGATCCACTGAGAACAGTTTTTAGCCACTGTGATTGAACCCAGGCAGCACTTCCTTTTTCTGTTTTAAACTTCTTGACATCAATGGTGTGCAATGCAGAGCAGACATTTCCACTGAAAATAGGTAGATAGATACTTGTTAGGCATACTGAGGCAAGCCTGTTAAAACAAACTCCATGTTTCATGTAGATGAGATCATACAGAAAAAGGATTGTTGCAGTGTCACATTAAAGGCATTGCAGGTTTTTATATGTTTTCCTCTCTAACCATTGTAGTTTATTTTTTTGTATCCTCATGTAGAAAGGGCAAAAGGAAGTAGACTGACTGGAGCCTTGGTGACTAATGGATATTGTTGCTGTCGGGATAAAACCTCATATCTCTATATTTTAACTTTTAGATTTTTGAGAGTATGCTTCGTCATACTAGTCTACAGTGTTACACAAAAGTAGCAACCTTAGCAGATTTACAAGCTCAAAACAACACTTTTTAAATTCTTAGCATATCTATTTTTGAACTTGAATCCTGAAAAGTAACAGTTTTGGACATACAAGTACAATGTTTCACAGCGTCGATATTGTATGTTGTCTAGGGGAAGGTGCTGCTGTGCTTCTGCGCTCTCTGGAGCCGCTGCAGGGCCAGCATCTCATGAGGCAGCTGCGGGCAGCCAAGCGCAGAGAGGGAGCAAGGCAGCTGAAGGACAAGGAACTGTGCAATGGACCCTCCAAACTGTGCCAGGCTCTGGACATACCCCGCAGCTTTGACCGTCAAGATCTAGCCTCAGACCCGGAGGTGTGGCTGGAGGAAGACCCCCAAACCGACCCACCAGATTCCCCAGGGCTGGTGTCGGCACCCCGCATTGGTATCGAGTCCCATGGGGAATGGGCTACCAAACTCTTGCGTTTCTACCTTTGTGGGCACCCATGTGTTAGTGTAGTGAATAAAGATGCTGAGAGACAAATGGACTCAAATCTGCAGTCAGACACGGCACAGCAAAATGGACCTTCTTGAAATCTTGCTGTCTCCTATTCGCGTTCATACAAATGTCAAATAAAATGAAAACTGACATTCTAAAATATTGTAAATAAAATGTTCCAATGAAATGATTTCTGAAACGTCTCAAGTAAGAAAGGAAATGGGAGAATGTCTTAAGATTTGTTTGAATGCAATTCCTTTTGCATATATTTATATTTTGCAGTTTTTATACCTTGTCCTCACAGGCTCACACTGTACACATGGAAGCATACATGTGATTTTGGTAAGTTGAAGAAATTGCTCAATATACACAATGTCACATTGTGTAGTTGCAAATTTTCTGTGAACTAGATGTTTGAAGCTGGTGTAATGACATGAAGTTGAGTTCTAAACAGGAGCATTTTCAACTTGCTAGTGCAGTTTTCCACCTGTTTTTTAATAAACATTCTTTCTGGAGAAATCCTCCGACTCATTGAATTCACAGATGCTCCGAGGACTCTGCTTACCTCAAAGTCAAAACAGCTCGTCTGATGTCAGGAGTCTTTCTTGCCGTCTTTCTCCTTTACCTCTGGGGATTCCTTTGGGGAGCTTGCTAGAGGCCTGGAATGATCATTACAGAACGTGCACCCCTCTTTTGGGTAGAAATCACAACCAGATCCGAGACAGGGAAAATGACATGGGAGCCACGTTCAAGGCGTTTTGTACATATAAAATAATTTATTAATATAAACAAAAACATTGACTCTTAAGAAATACTTTGTTTCACACTGTATACACATTGCATCGTAGCTCATAGAATGATGGCGTGGTCAAAATAACAGCAGATTGTTGAGCTACAGTAGTTAGCTGTGACCATGACATAGTACTGTATTAGCTCTGAAATGTTTCTCAGTAGGTTGCATCGTTCGAGCCAGTCACCCTATTCCAGTGGTTCTCAACCTTTTCAGGCTGTGAGCCTGTGACCCCCAAAATAATCATATTTGAATAAGTGCTTTGATAAGCACTTGGAATTGTAGGAGTTGAGAGGCATTCCATTTCCTTTGACTCGGTTCCACATATAAATGTTGTGAAAATAGCCCGATCTACAGCTCATAGGTTGACGCCTACAACTGAGCTTGTAGTTCGGCTATGTTTACAATGTTTGTCTCTTTCATATTTAATTGGACAATTTGGCAAATGTTTGAGAACCACTGCCCTACTCCATCGGTGACTGGAAGAGGGAGATGATGGGGTCTTCATGGTTGGTCACCACGAGAACATAGCGGAATTTGTCGAACAGCGTCTTGAGCTGGGACCGCCGCATGTTCTCATTGTACATAATCTCTTCCAGGTGGTGGTGTCCTCGAAAGTAGTGCAGCAGTCTGGGAACAGTCAACAAAAACAGGCAGAACAACAAGGTTGGAACGGGTGTTTTTCACTGAATCATGAACTCCTTAAATCTACCATAAAAAAACAAAATACATACATACATGGATGCACCTGGGACGTATCCACAGTGATGTATCCCAAGGTCATCAGGGTTTCGGGTCTCCCAACATCATACCCCTCACTCAGGTGACCCAGCCGGGGTGATCAAGTCCCGACTTACGTCCCAGTAGCTACCCTCGATCAGTCCCATTAGGGAAAAACCAGGGCCACACAATCCGTTCCTCCTGAACTACTCTGCCGGGACTGGGCAGTACCATTCTGGCGCGTGGAAGGACTAGGCTCTGTGGGTTGACTCCTGTCCGGGCCCCTCCTACGTCTCACCAGGTCCACTCCTGCTCTCACCAGGTCAGGCCCTGTGCGTTGCACCAGACTCCCAGCACCAGGCACTTTATTCAGGAATGGTGGATTCTCGAGCCGCCAACGGTTCCGAAGGCTCCACATAAGACTGACTGGACGTCAAAGTCGTGCGATTTGTCACACACGTTACCGCAGTGAAATTTGTTCTCCGCATTTGACCCATCTCTTGGAGTGGTGAGCCACAGCCAAGGAGCGGTGAGCTGCAGCTGTGCCGTGCTTGGGAATCATTTGATTCGTTGATTTGACCCCCCAATCCAACCCATTGATGCTGAGTGTCAAGCGGGGAGGCATTGGGTCCCATTTTTACAGTCTTTGGTATGACCCGGCTGAGGATCGAACCCCGACCTCCCAGTTTCAGGGCGGACACATTAACCACAAGGCCACTGACTGGTCCACTAAGGCACTAATCACATTATTTAATGCTGAAGCATTGTTTCCCCCCCCTGCTCTTCACAACTCGTATATGATCTCACAATTACACTCTGAAGCTATTCTTAATTTTTAATTCATGCTGTAAGTATAAGTCATGCTGTTAAAGGGACTTGACAAATGTTGTGACAATTGTTTTCCCAAAACTATTTACTGGTAATTTCCCCTAAAAAAATACACTGGCCTGGGCCGTGGCTGTGCAGTCCAGGCACTTAGGCCAGTAATCCAGCCTGACGGCGTGCTGCGTTCGAGTCCCGATCCCGTCAGCCTTTGCTGCATGTCCATCAATAAATGCCCCATTAATAAAGGCAAAAAAGCCATATAAATATCGTTTTTAAAAAAACTACACTGATATTCAGCTCATCTGTTAAAATATCTGCACAAGGGTGGGTAAATAAATCTCAAATTATAAAAGTAAAAATCTATATATTGCCTAGCCCTGCATTAGGGGTGCAGTACTTAGTTTAGACAGTTTTTGGTTTAGACTAGTCAATGGTTACACCAGTCATTAGTCCTATACAACTACAACCTATCGCAAACCCTCACCCTAAACCTAACCTCCCACGGGGCAGCACACCTAAACCTAATCTTAACCCATGTCTAACCAATGACTAGTCTAAACTAAGTATGCACCCCGAGTAGTTCACCCAAAAATGCCGTGAATTTATGGAGACGCCGAGATGGTCATCAAATTATTGGCTCAAACTAAAAAATCTCCATGAGACTTTGTGGGGTGTCTAATTAATAGAAAATAAGTCTTGGGTGACTGACTACCCCCTTTAAGTCCTATTGACATCCATCCAAGGCTGACAGATTACCTGGCAAACATGCGCAGGTCCTCAGGGTTCTGTGCAGCAGGGATGTTCAGGATGACCTGCCTCTCGTGCTCACTCAGACTGGCCAGAAGTGTCTCGGTCATCCTCTTGTTGAGAGGAGAGTCTCCCCCCTGCAGGAGCTCCGCACTGGAGTTGTCCATACTGGGACTGGTCAGTGTCATGTCATCACTGCTGGCTACATACAAACAGTGAACACACTGAGAAATCAGAAGCATATCTGATACGTACGAGAAGGGACTCCATGGGGACAGAAATAATGTAGACCTCAGTTCAAATAGCGTTCTTAATGTAATTGATATGATATTGAATCAATATCATTAAATAGAATTACTTTCTTTAACTGTATATATCATGATTTCCTTTTTTTCATAGAAGTGTATATTTGTACGTCTTTAAATGTTCCACTAAGGATATTAGAACCACTTTGAAGAGACTTGACATTTGCTTGAGATATGTAATCCAAGGCCTGGGCCATGGCTCAGTGGTCCAGGCACCTTGGCTGGTAACCCAGCCTGGCAGTGTGCCGCGGGCTCGACTCCCAATCCCGACGGCCTTTACTGCATGTCTTCTGCCCATTTCCTGTCAGCCTACTGTCTGCCCCTACATAAAATATATAAAATAAAATAGCCGAAAGCCACAAAAAAAATATATATATATATATATATTTTTTTAAATCCAACATAAAGTATTAAAGCCTCAGTGGAAACGTGACTTGAAATCATAAAAAAGCTCTGTTGGCATGGAAGATCACATTTTGATTGACTACTTCCTAGTTATGATTGACACCTCCATGGCTTCGTTGAACTAAGCTTTGTTAAACAATCTCTCAACTATCGCATACAGGCAGAGCGGAGCAGAGGCTTTTATGATTGGTTCGCAGAATGAACTGCGTAGTTTTCGTTAAAAAAATCCCATCTGAGCATAACCACCATAATTGGATTTAGATTGTTTTGATTTTAACTAATTTAACACTTTTTAGATTCTTATGTACAAATTACATAACTAGTGTGTATTTGGGTTTCCAGTGTCAATTTTATTGTTTAACCCATTCTGGGCAGGAACCCCTTTTGGTGCATTATGTTATGCTTTAGCTATTGAAAAATAGCATATCTACAAGCTCATAGCGTGCCACCGATAGCTTGTAGGTCTGCTATTTTTGAAAAATCATGAAAATATTTATTTCAGAAAACTGGAGGATTTAGAATATTCTTTTTACATTTTGAGGCCAGGCCAAAATGGGTTAAAGTTTTCTTATTTGTCAAAATTAGCATCGATTTGAATACAAAACTAAAAGACTAAAAGACTAAAGAGGCCTCTGGAGCAAAGCTTGATTTACAAATTAAATCTGAATGTCCTGGAATTATAAACCGTGCTATGATGTTTAGACAAAAACATCAACTCAATTATTGGAAAGGGTACGTACTTGGGGAACCAAAGCTGAGGGCGCTAGGTGTGCTGAGACTGCGGCCCCCTACCCGTGCAGCCAGGGGGGGCTCTTCGTTTGGGCCCGGCTCCTCCTCGCTGGGGGGCACCAGCAGGCAGACATAGGTGTGCAGCTGGATAAGCAGTCGTCGCTGGAGCATCCACACCACCATCTGGATCAACTGGGCCTGAGTGCAGGTCATCATCACAGTCAAGGCATTATATTAAAAAATATATATATTAAACAACGTCAAAATCACCAAAATCGCAGCTGTAGGGAAAGCTTGAATTATCCTCTTTCAATCTGTAAAGTATTTGTTTCATAAAAATCCACCGTAGACATTTTATGAGCTACTTCCTGTCAAGAATTTCCTTGCAGATGATTTATTTCTAAGTGCTGGAGTTTGGAAGTGCTCGTTGACTATCACTCAACGGCCCATGCGTACCACCTGTTTTTAATGTGCACATAATGCAGGAGGTTGCTTTACTCTGATACTTAGAAAATAATCATCTGCAAGGATTTTTATGAAACAAACACTTACAGATTGAAAGAGGATCATTCAAGCTTTCCCTACAGCTGCAATGTTGGTGATTTTGACGTTGTTTAATATAATTAGAGAGGACTTTTCTGTTTGGATGAATAGGCTGTCTATGGGAAGTGTCACCTAGGTATCACCTTGCTGGCAAGATGGCTGCGGTCTGAATAAAGAGAATAGGATACAACTTCTCCATTATGTTCAACACAATCCAGTCAGAAGTCTGCAAGACCTCCAATGCTACGAAAAAGACATTGCTCTAGTCTAGTAGGCTACAGAGTGGTTCTCTAAATAGACCTCTATTTGGTTCTATTTGTACAATCTCAAGAGTTGTAGGGGTCCTTGAAATTAAAATGTTTGAGAATCACTGCTCTGGTATTTTTTCCCCAATGAAAAATGTTGGCTGTTAGAGGCTGAAGCTGCTGTTCACTACTATCCATAATTTATCATCTTTGCTCAAGGAACACTGCCTAATTCAAAAGGATCTTAGGCACATTAATAGCTAATAGCATCAGTGCTGACAAAATGTAGTAATTAGCCTGGTAGATACTGGTAGAACCAATCAAGAACTATGGCTTATCTTGTGGTGTTTGATCGATGCTCTCTGTTATAATCCTACCTCCTGCACAGGAGCCTCCAGGGGGTTTCTAAACTCAGCCAGTGAGACAGGCAGTGAGAACTTGGCTAACATTGAGGGAAGATCATGGCCGGGAAACTGCTTGGCAAACAGCTCAGCCAGAGGTGAGTACCTACACAGGGAAAAGAGGCTCACATTATGCAACAACACAGACTCGTTTACCATTAACATCTCAAATCCTGAGGCCGATTCTACAAATAAACCTTCTAAATCAGTAGTTCTCGCACTTTCAAGATTTTTCAAAAATGTTCCAAAATAGCAGTTGCACAAGTTTGCAGTGCACCACAAAGTGACAAACTGTGAGCTTGCTTTAATGTGTTAACGCATTTTGTTTCCGATCATTTTTCACGACATTTGAGCAGCAAAGTCTATGACTATGTTGTGGTCTTTGTGAATATTGGAAAATTTGCTAAATTGTGTCAGTGGCCCAACCTGAATTTGTCCAAATAAATCACACCACCACGCCCAAATAATGTAGCCAATACATTCGTGTAGCCAATATCACGATTAACTGATGAGCTTTTGTAGGGCAATTTGTCAAGGAAAAGGGGAGGGGAAATGATTTATCAAACACACACTGATGGCACCTATAAGAGGCACAGCCACGGGCAGGCACTCTTTTAGGTTCATTAGCTGTCATTTGTCAGCAATGGCAGAGCTAATGAGCCATGGCAGAGAAGAAAATGGGAAGGAGTAGACAGACTGCTGCTCACAAACTCACAGGCTGATATTGGCATGAGGTGACAGCATGTAGACATTGTTCTCGCACAGCGGGTAGACAATAATGGCTTTGCCCCAGTATACCAAATGAGCAGCGATTTGGAAGATCTGAAAGACGACAAAATGAAGAATGTGAAAACTAAGCAAAGATTGTACAGCAATATTGTTATATTTGTATGACACTGAAAACTATTAATAAATTATATTTATATTTAAACCTAGTGCTGCAGCTACTGCTACACATCTATCCTGAAACCCATTGCAGATAAATGCTAAAATAGCCCAATAGACTAGATGGGGAGAGTGATACCACTCATAATGATAACGTAAGCTGCCAAATAATTTCTGTTACATTTATTTTCTTTTTTTTCCTTTTTTACATTTATCTAGGTCACTAAGAACACTTTGAGCACACAGACTGAACATATCAACTAAATAATTCTGAATATCAGTTCCATGATAGTTATAATATTAGCGTTGCACTTTCACCATACTTCCTAATAGCGGTCTGTAGTATAGTAAAATGAATATCAACATCCTAATACATCCGAATACTGGGGGGTCAAATTATGACCCCCCCCAGTCGAAAAACACTTTGTTTGAAGGTGTGATTTGGGGTCCTAAGGATGAATACAAAATGAATATCAACATCTTAAAACCAAAATGTTGAATTGTGGGTTTGAGCTCACATGCCCTTTTGATGTACCGGTAAATCAAAAGGGGGGGGTAACTACCTGTCAGTGGGGAGTGTTGCCTGGGAGGAGGAGTAGGACTAACTACTAAGGCCCTATATGTCCTCTCTGGGGGGGGGGGGTTACTACCTGGGAGTGGTGGCTGATGAATGAATATCAACATCCTAATACATCTGAATACATCGACCTGACCCGCCCGAAAACGTCGGGTCGGGTTCGGGCAGAGTTTGAGCACTAACCTAACAGGTCTTCCTCAGAGTGCTATCAAACATACTTTGACCACGTAGTGCTTTGTACCTGAAGGAGGGCCAGGTCTGCATCCTGGGCGAGCTGTTGTAGGTTTTTGACAGCCGAGCAGGTCTTGATGAGCCGTACCATCGCTGGGGAGCAGTCCAGAGGAAGCTGGCTGAGCAGAGCCTTCTCACTGTCCAGCAACAGCAGCGCATGATACGGCCTAGAGGCAGTGGTGTAAAAAGTACTCACATTTGTTATGTAAGTAAACGTACCAAATACTGCAATGTAGAAACACTCAGTTACAAGTAAAAGTCTGCTAATCAAAAATGAACTTGAGTGAAAGTACGAAAGTATTGGTACCTCAATGTACCAAAAGTAGAAAGTACTCAGTTTTCAAAAGTATACAAATCTTTTGAAAATAGCTGATCTACAAGCTCGCAATGCATACTCAAGGAGATGTGGTTGAAACTTTATAGTCCCTTCAGAATCAGGAATGCAAATATTTTACATGTAATGTTGAAAGATAACATTAGGTGGCGGCAAAGCCACAGAAAAGAATCCTCAGTGAAACCAGACTGCTTGCTTGTTTCTCATCATGGTTAAAAGGTTAAAGGGGGGGGGGGGGTGCTGCAACTTTAAGCACTATACCATAGCATTTTCAGCCACGTTTGTATTCGTCATAGATTTGTGCTGTACAAGTAATCCCTTATCTATGCTAATTTCGAATCAGGCTTAGGTTGAGGTAACCAAGTTTCGAAAGGGTCTGAAAACCTTAAAACTACTAGCGGACGGACAGTGGATGAAGAAGCTCTATATTAAGCTAAAGCTCACCTTATTGCCTTTAAACTTCGCTCCAATGCTTCAGGGGGGATATAGTTGCCTCCAATCCGATGGATCTTGTGAGGTAAACAAAAGCTCACCTCCAGCCAATTATTAATGTGGATGCGGACCACACCTGTCGTACAGAGACTGAGAATGCAAACAATAGTTAGTTGTACAGAATGACTGCATGGAAAATAAAAAGTACATGAGTATGATGGACAGAAGATAAAATATGTTTAAACACCAACCTGTCATAAGCCTCCTTCAGGTCCCTGGCCAGCTTACATTTAGGAAGAATCTGTCTGAAGGGGGACTGAGGGCTTCCACTTCCATTCGCTGGCATCATAGTAACATAAATGACAGCCATATTAGTGCTGCACAATTAATCGAAAACGATCGAGATCTAGATTCAGACACCTATGCGATCTCATTTCTAAATTTGAGCAAGAATCGTGCAGCACTAATTTGTATACTCAAAAATAATTATAATCACAATAATTTTAACACTGTTCCTATTATAAGATCAATCATACATGATGCATTACAATATGCAGAAAATAGCAAGTTAACTACACTACACAACCCAAACATCTACCAAAGTGTCATTGTGCTTTATAACTGATATAAACTTTATTTATTTTTTGTCATTCGGCAGGTGGTGTGTAGTCGACTAAATCTAGTTGATTTGGTCAACTAAAATGTATTCTGGCAGGCCATGATGGCATCGTAATGGCTGATTTTACACTTGGTTGCATGCTGAAAATAGCAGATCTAAAGGCAGCTCACAAATGCAACCAAGCATAAAATGACTTATCGTTTAGTTCTACTGGATCTCTTCTCCACTAGTCCCTCCCTAACATTTTAGTCTAGTTATTATTTATTGACAAAACTGTTTTACTCATCAGGGCTTAGTTTCTATTTACGGTAGTTTTTATTCAGTTTTCCTCAGTGTGAAAAGGTAGCCGACAAACATATTAAGATAAGATAAGATAATATTCTGTTGACGAAGTGTCTCACTTTCAGTCATGGTGGTGATCTCATCCTGGACAGCCAGCATCAGCTTGGCCTCGCGGGTCAGGTACTGGCAGCGTCTCTCCTCGTGCTGCAGGGCTATGGCAATACGTCTAGACAGGTTGTGCATGCAGTTGATGACCGAAGGGTCAGCGTTGGCCTGTAGGGGGCGACCAAAGCATTTCAATAACGTTTTGAAAGTAACTTAAGTAATGGTCACTGTCAGGTTTGTTATGTCCAAAACTGTTACCTTTCGTGAAATTCACAAAAATAACCTGTGTTTCAATTGATGGTTATTATTTAGTCACAAGCTCTTGTTCATGCCTTTTATTGGTTCAATGTTTATAAAACCCACAGACACATTTAACACAGTTTACATTCACTTTTTTCTGACATTCTTGTACGACAAAGTAGGGCATCACTTTATGAAAACATAAATTAAAAGTTGAGATATGGCCTGGGCCGTGGCTCAGCGGTCCAGGCACCTTGGCTGGTAATCCAGTCTGGCAGTGTGCCGTGGGTTCGACTCCCGATCCCGACGGCCTTTACTGCATGTCACCCCCCCCATTTCCTGTCAGCCTACTGTCTTGTCTGTCCCTCCATAAAAAATATAAAATAAAGGCGAAAGCCACAAAAGAAAAACATTTTAAAAAAAAGTTGAGATATGGACATAATGCGGTTTCTACCCAACGACTTTACGACTATTGTAAAAAAAAAAAAAAAGTGTATTGTGCATTTCAGTTAAAAAATAGCGATTCCTTTGACTTGTGAAAATGTTCACCGTAAAGATCTAATTTGACATTTTGGTAGTGGGAATATCTTAAAATGTGTAACTTGAGAGCTACAGTATACATGTAATTAATTGAATATAGTAAGTTTATGAATAAAATATTAGCTTTCGATAATTTAAATTGTCATCATGCATTGTCTTGACATTCATCATTCTATTGGTGAAAAATACTGTTTAGTTGTGTTGTGAGCTTGAGGCTATTTTATTTTTATGATTATCTTTTTTTTTTTAAGTTTGATTTTTTTTTTAACTAAAATTGAGATTTGGGGGAAAGTCTTTTGAAATTATAAATAAAAACAAAATGTAGAAAACAAAAAATAAAGGGGTATACTCGTGACCCACACAAATTCGTCCGCGACCCACACAATTTGGGAAAATAAGCGCTATATTCCTACAATATCAAAAGCATTTGTATGTGGTACAAATGCTGTACGAATGACATTTTTACTCAGAGTAGACAGTATCACGTCAGAGAAAAGGTTTTTGGGCAAGATATCAGTGATCGAGCATGACAGAGCACTTTCACATGGTGGGGACGGTGACTCAGCACATGGTGAGACTGCGTCACCCAGTTGAAGCTGGGCAGGGATGGGCAGTGCCATGCCTTTCTTAACTCTCAAAGATATAGGCCAAAGAAATACCACTCCCTCTGACAGAAACGGAGGAACGTGAGACCTCGCATAACCCCATCTCCCACCCAAACACAGCTGACTTGTCTCATGTAATCAGCTCATCATAAAATGGGTATTATTTACAGTAATTGACAAAAGGTGAGACTTTATATACCCAATACAGTACAGCAGCGGTTCCCAAACGCATTAGCTCGAGATTTTACAGCCAAATAGCCAATCTACAAGCTCCCAACGCATCACAACTGTCTTGGAAAATTTGTTACATTTACTCGCAACCCACAATTGGGTGCGGGCCCATTATTTGGGAAATTCTACAGTAGAGTAATCTATGGAGCACAAAGGCGCTTGTGTAACCAATTAGGATTATAAAGACAGTCTGGCCTAAGTGAAATATAAAAGTTGTTCCATACCCTCAGTGCAAACACCACACTGAACAAGATCATGGTGGGCATCTCCCTCTTAGGTGAAGGATCTGTTTTAGAAACCTGCACAGAAATAAAACAAATGTTACAATAAAAACTAATGAGATGATGGTGTCAAAACACTAAACCACAGATCCACATTGCAAACTTTACCAATAGCTATTTAGTCATTATGTGTACTAGCCAGCTTATGAGACCTTCTGTAGGTGTGGTTTTCAATCACTGGTGTCGAGATCCAACATGGCAAAAATGCCAATGGAGGTTCACCCAGCTAATGATCCGTCGGTCATATTTAGCATAGTGCAAAAGGAATAAAGTAGTTGAACATGGAGGTGCCACATTTAACCAGTGAAATCCCATATACTTCTGTTGACTGGGGTCAACAAAAGTATACATGGCCCCTTCCTTTTTCCCCTTAACACCACATTTCACTCAAATATAGCCGATCTACAAGCTCGCACAACGTGTTGCAATGCACTGTGAGCTTGTAGAGCAGCTAGTAGATCCGCTATGGGTGGATGTTCACCGATTTAGGCTGAATGTTCACTATTATGACGTGACCACTGGCTAGAATAGGTTTGCTAGCCTCAATGTTACCACATTTACTACTTGTGTTGAACTCTAGCAGCTAGGGTTCAACACAAGTTGTAAATGTGGTAACATTTAGATGTTTGCTGCTGTTACTTGTACTTGTTTACCTGAGTGATGTGGGGATGCTGAAGCAGGGTAGGGTGACCCACAAAACGCACATTGTCAATCTTCAACTCAAACTTCTTCCCGCACATATCAGACTTGGTGGCCAGGATAGTGGCAAGGATGATATCAGAGAACCTGCAGGGAGGAAAACATTCCTTAAATAAAGCCTCACCCAAAATAATTAAACTGGTGCGTGGCAAGAGAAGGTGGAGGGTAGAAAAAAAGGGACAAGTGAGAAAATTCAACTTAGCTCTGTTGGATTATTATTAAAAAACATTAACATTCCCGTCTATGAGAGGACAGGTTGAGTTAATCAGATTGATCCGCCCGGGATTTGATCGACTGATCAATTTTGAATTAAACTCGTATGACTATTTGAGAGGTGAAAAGGATGAACAGGCCCCGTTGTAGAAGAAGTGAAGTCTCTGTAAAAGGGAATGTGACAGACTCATGCTGGTTTACTGAAGTAGCTCATGCTGCAAGCCAGATCAAAGGGGACACAAATCAAGATGTTAAACTCCAAAGAAACAAAAACATGTAGACTTACCCCACCAAGCACGTTTCCCTTTCGACAAAAAGTGGTAATTACTAATTAGCAGCTCTTTTTCGATTCGCATTTGGGTTGTATTTGGTTTAGTAACTTCTACTAACTACCACTACTAAGGAAGTACAAATTATAATTAATGCTTGAATTACAACTTGCAACCTTTGAATTGTCAACAAAGCATGTAGCAGGAAACAAGGCACAACTGTACAGACTACTATACCCAAAGCACTGATTTATTCTTGGATCTGAAACTGTAATTTACTAGCATTTTCTGAGATTGAGGTTGGGGTTCACATAGGACACAAAACAGGAAAGAAGAGGGTAAAAAAAAGACAGGGGTGATCTAAACGTAGGAAAGGTGGTTTAGAATGATTTGGTCTTACCCTGCTACCAACTGTTCATCAGTTAGTGGAGTTTGTTCTCTGAAATGGGAATTGGGCCATAAAAAGAAGAAAAAAAACAAACAAAAGGGAAAATGCAACACACAGTTGGACTAAATGCATAAACGGACATAAAAAAACAAAAAACAAACAAGCATTATGCTATTGTCTGAGTCAATGTGACAATGCTGTTCTGCGTGCTGAACATGCGCTTACTTTAAAGTGAATTATTAATGTGCCAAAATCTTGTATAACATTTTAATGAAATTCTACCTCCAAAATTATATGTATTTTGCAGCGGACCCCCATCTCAAAATGTGTTCTTCCAAGGACCCCACAGAAGCAAAAATGTTCACTTTAAAAATGTATGTATTCAAAGATTTGCACAAATTGTCACGATTTTTGAATAGCGAAAGAAATCTAAAATGACAGTCTTAATGGGTTAGTAAAAGAAAGCAACGTAGTTAAAGGGACACTTTACACAAATTTCGAAGCAAAATCCCATTGTCCTGATGTGAGAAGATGTTTAGTGTGTCAAAATAAAATAATATGTATTATGTACTTATTTTTAGATATTGTTGTGCCTTTATTTGTGTGTACTGACTATGACAGAGGAGAGAAACAGGAAATGTGGAAGAGGTATAGTAGTAGGGGAGTGACATTCTGCCTAGCCAGGAATCGAACCAGGGACTGGCTGCACCCATTTAGCATGTGCCCTAACCATTGGCTATGGGGTCGCCCAATAAAAATACCTTATGTATTCTGTGTACACAATGACGTTTCATGTCACTAATATTTCTGCATTTTGTGGAGAAATACACAGAATCAAGTAGAAGCAAGTGTGTCAAGACTAATATAAGCCGAGATGTCAAATTAAGTGACACTTAAAAAAAGATTGTCACTGAATGTAATGTTAACAATAATACAGAAAATAAATCAGAATATTTACTGTTCTGCAATTTAACCTGTGCTTAAATCCAATGCATGAAAGCAGAATGAACAAAGAAGTTACAGTAGCAGTAATTGTCTTTTTAAATAAAGCTATTTTGAAAGTGTTGTGACCAAGGATGTGCTTGTTGTCAGTGGTGTAATTCTGAGAACTCTGAAACCATATATCTCACTTCACAAAGAACTTTGGTTCTTTGTCAGGATTCAAAATTGACACTAATGCATGTCCATAAAGGCACCCTATACTGTCTATAGCTTCCTCGTGAGAGTAACACCACAATCAATATTGCATTATATATATGGAGTGTGTCCTTTAATCTCAGCAATTGCCAGGATAAACTATTCACAAATCATGAAGAAAGTTGAAGATGACATCTAAAGAAGGGATGCCCTGCCAGCGATGATCCCAGCATGCATACAGCCTTAAAAGCTTGTTAAAATATTTCATTTCATTTCATTTGTTGTTTGTAGCGAGATTTGTCCAATTCTTACATATCATATCTGGTCTTAATAATCGACTAGATTTCAGTGGCACACTGTCAGACTACAACTTACTACTTATCATAGACTTTCTGTGAACAAATGTTCTACATTGAAAGCATGTTGATAATCATAAAACCTTTAAAAGCCATGAGCTTAAAGCCCATGGCCCAAAGCAAGAACAAGGCCTCCGAACTAAAGAGCAGAAATACGATTGTTTGGAATTTAAGTAGCAAGGTCTAAAAAAAGATTTTAAAAAATACACTATAAGCCATAAAAACTACGAAGACCATCGTGCATCGACCAGTGAGGACCCGTATGGTGCTGACAAATGCAATATCAGGTCCTAATTATATGAGGATGCTGCAAGCTGGGGCCCTGAAATCTAATAAATAAATAAATGAGAAAAACATAGTAGTCGAAGAGATGATACACAAGCAGGGGTGAATGTTCTGACAAACGTCAAAGGGTTTTTACAGACTTAATGTGGGATTAGTACACCTGCTACTGCTATGGTCAGCTGGGTTAAAAAGGAAAACAGCCTTTTGCATTAATTGCATGGGTGAAGCACAGATCTCAATTCATATACAGAACAGATGGTGTCTTAACCACTTAAGCCCTAGCTAGCCCCCAGTATATATTCATCGTAGGATGAACAGAAAATCAGGTTTGCGACACGTAAACCTGTAGACCTGCTATTGTTGCTAATCTGTTAACATTTTTTATGTTAAATACAGTATTTAAATAACTTTAAAACGTGTGAAAGAATTGTGTCTGTAGTATCTAATTCTGTGGTCTACTGGCAGTGTGCAGAAGAGATTTTACGCTGATCTGTGCAGTGGTTTAAGATTAGCTCCAGACACAGAGACAGACACTTTCATAGACTCCTAGTCGGCTAGACACCCAGGGAGCAGTTAGGTAGGATTTAGCGTCTTGCTCAGCGACACTTCAACACATAGACTGGGGCTGGGGAGCGAACCCGGGACCTTCCGTGTCCCTCACGTAGCCTCACTACCCAAACTTCATTGACTTTTAGCTTGAAAAGGTCAAGTCAACTCAAGGTCACAGTCCAGGTCAAAATCTAGAACAGATGGGTGGATTTCCGTAACACTTGATGGGTAGTCATCATTGGTCCGGGTCGAGCACTTCAGTTTACCGCAGAGGGCTAAATGTAAAAGTATTACAAAAGAGAATTCTGCTGGATTGCGTCGTCAACGTCCTGATGAAGATCTGAATGGATGGAAATGAGCAGAGCTTTTCCAGCATCACCAATGTGCAGAAACTGCAGACTCAATTCTCTTTTGTGATACTTAACTTGTTTTGATGCTTGCAAATAAACTGCGACTGGGTCAACTATAATGGTAGGAAACATCTCTCAAGGCTGACAAAATGTACTGTTAATGTTTTTTTGTTACAGAAAGTCATAAAGCAATTATCTCAAACATTAATGAAAGTAATTCTATCAGTCGAACAGTTGAAATGATCACCACACTAAAAGGTTAGAGAACACACACACACACACACACACACACACACACACACACACACACACACACACACACACACACACACACACACACACACACACACACACACACACACACACACAGACACACAGATGACAGCATTATGTGATGAGAATCCAACAGTACCTTGAATCACCATCCTGGTCCTCGAGAACATCTCCTGTTGTGTTCAATGCATATGGACTTCGTTGTTTTGCTTTGAGACAAAAGGAAAAGGAACAAACAAATACAACTTTTCAGAGATGTTAAATTGAGATCATTTAAGTCAGTTAGTGGAAATACTACTTTTTGAGCAAGCTTAGACTTAACCTATTAAAACCGGGAAAGTTGTGTTATTTTATACTTTAGCTATTAAAATGTAGCACAAGCAGATATACAAGCTCTCATCGCGTCAGTTTGCGCTTGTAGACCTGCCTTTAAAATAAAAATCTAATGTTTGCTTTTGGGGGGTCCCTCCCTGGAACAACTACCTGTCAGTGGGGAGTGTTGGCTGATGAATGAATATCAACATCCTAATTATACTACTATGTTGACTGGAGTCCCCCAGAGGTCTATATTAGGCCCTCTCCTGTTTTCACTCTACACAAAATATCTTGGCAGAAAATATCTGATTTCACTGTAAGATCTGATATTTTCACAGAATGTTCACCCCCAGAAAAGGGAGACTAGCGTTAATGTGGTTAAACCAAAGAAGAAAATCACACTTGAAGGAAGGGGCGCAGCGAGGGCAGTATTTTTTTATATCAGCCAAATTACCTTTTATGTTGTATTTTACTGTCATAAACAAACATTAAAGACCATAGACTTGGCTGGGGGCAGGGAATTTATTAATTTGTCTCTAAACGAACATCAAAAGTCCGTAGACTTGGCTGGCCTATGACGTACGATGAGTGCCCCTACCGTATAATTTCTAGCATTTACACTCTGCAGTGGGGGAGATTATTATACTTCAAACAATATGTACTGTGTGTGCAGAGTTGAAACACACTTACTGTATGTGAACCCCCCCAACTCTACTGTACATATTTTTTTCTTTTGATTGTTTTTCCTTTTTTTTTTGCATAGTACTGTATATTTGTATGTCATTACATGTTCTGATGAATTTAAATGGAGGACCCCAATGTAAACATGCCTTAGTGCTTTTTCTGGGTATCTCAGTCCTCTTAGCAGACTGCTAACTGTCCTTTCCTTGAACTGTGCATATTTCACAAACTGTTAATACAAAATCAATCAATCAAAACTAGGCCCAGTGTCAGTTAAAAGTGTCAAGAATCAAGATAACTTTATTGTCTGTCACAAGTGACAATGTTCATAGACAAGGCAATGCCCATTTAAAACACGTTTGGATAACAAGCATGCACGCACGCACGCACGCACGCATACTTAAAAACAGTACTAAAAGAAAAGGTTAGAACACAGATCCTGGTACAACTTATGTATTCAAAGTGATCCTCGCAGAGTGAACAACATTCTTGTCGATATTTTTAGAGCCAGTATGGCTTTGTAGCGTCAAACTGATGGCAGTAGGCCTAACTGGAAGGATTGGTGGTGGGGGTGAGAGGGTCCCGTGTAATCAGAGTGGCCTTCCTGATTACTGACAGGGTGTACAGTTTAGATAGGACATTTTGGGGTGAACCAATTAGTTTGCGGTTAGTTATGCGGGAGAGTTTTGTTTTGTGTTTGGTGGCGAGGACGTCGTTGCATCAGGATGAAATGACAACAATACAGCATGTATTACTGTATGTGATTATGTTATAATTGCCTGACCCCCTGAGTCCCGATTAAGAATTGCGATCTACAAGCACACAATGCAATGCGATACAGTACATGATCGATGGATTGAGACTCGAGAGCTTGTAAATCTGCTGTTTCAACAGACACTGTTGTGTGACAAAGTTTAAAAGTAAAGCTTAAAGGACGACTTCACCCATTTTCAACCTATCTTCGTATAATTGGTCCTCATGATAATAATGTCAATTTTGTCAATCTGTGTTAGGGATGTTAATATCATGTTAAGAGTTAATCGTTTTAATCGATTAATCGCTGTTAATAAATTAATCAATTAAACTTCTGTGGTTCCACTGTATTATTGGGGGATTTTCTATGAATGTAATGCTGTCTTCGCGCGCATGGCCGAGGAACGCACAGGTGAGCCGGTAAAAAAGGTCTCTCCCAGCCACAGAAACATCTCTGCCTTTGCATGTGATGTGACAGACAAAACAATGCACTTTTCATTTCATTCCTCATAAAATATGCCATTGCCTGGCCCTGTATCGCCAATTGGTCAAATAAATATTTGATTAAGGAATATAATATGCCTTTTGTATTCTTTATTTATATCAGCAAAGTGTAGATTTAGACATTGAGGAAAATTAAGATTCTAGGATAAAAATAAACTGCACTTATCAACTAACCGGTTAATCGATCGATAAGGTTATCGAAACGTAATCAATTATAAATGAATGATTTATTAGATAATTCCCATCCCTAATCTGTGTCTCAGAGGAGGGGTGTAGACAGTTCAGACACCTGCCTACAAATGACATCATTGATGGGGAATCTAAGCTAATAGAAAACTGCAGGCTTTCTATTCCTGGAAAGTTAGCATGCTACAATGGAAGCCATGGTTTTTGCATTAATACAAATCTAAATAAAAAGCCAATCTTGTTTAGGAAAAAAGAAAACCTGCCTAACGAGACTATTTATTTTTTTACCATACTAAGGTCCAATTATATTCCTGTAAGTGGATAATGTATCGATTTGTTGATATATAATTTGTTTTATATAAATATGCTTCTCGATTATTCGATTAAAAGTAATATGAATAATCAGTAATGAGGAAATGCATCAATAGATGCAGTCCTACAGTAGTTCAGTCTGTGGGGGTTCTGTTTATTTGAGTCTTGTTTGTCCAAGTTAAGCCTGGTGACTCAGGATTAGTCCCCCATATATGGGGACTAGGTTGATGGAGGGTGTGTAGAGCCCAGGATCACATTAGATGATTGACACAGGGGTGAAAAATGGGTTACAAAATCGTGGGATAAAATATATATAAAAAAAATAAAAAATAAAGATTCGCCCAAGTATAATGATGTAAAGTACATAATATGTTCAGTACATCAAAGAAAACAATAACAATTAGGGATGTAAATAGTTAATCGTTAATTGATTAATCAACCGTTAAGAAATTATACAATTAAACTAACAGTTAACTGTTAATAGAACATTCTGCAGTTCTATCATTGGGTGTGGGTTTCTGTGGATGTAATGCTGTCCGAGGAACGCACATGTGGGCCGGTTAAAAAAAGTCTGTCCCCACCTTGGTAGCCACAGAAACTTCTCTGCTTTTGCATGTGATGTGACAGACAAGACAGTGCACTTTTCATTTCATTTTATTCCTCATACAAATGGTCAAATAAATATTGAATTTGAATTGAGGAATATAATATGCCTTTTGTATTCTTTCTGTATATCATCAAAATGTAGATTTTTATGTTAGTCATTGAGGGAATTTAAGATTCTCAGATAAAAAATTTTTTTTTAATAAAATGTACAAAAAACATAGCTTATCAACTAACGAACCGGTTAATCGATTGATAAGGTTATCAATTATTGAATTAATCGATAATTGACATACCTAATAACAATTCACCCTTTTTATACACCTTTTACTTGACAATGCAGTGATTTGAGAGTGTAGAATGGTGCAGCAGTGCACACCGGTGTTCCAGCTTCCAAAAGGGTTTTATTAACTTTAATTTCAGGTTGTTTTATTTGAGAAAATGACAAGATAACAGTATATAGATGCTATAATGCTATCTGCATCTAAGTTACGATACCAACCCTTGACGGCGCATTCATGAACCATGATACCTAAAGGTTCACGTGCATTGGGCTACCGACCCCCATTTAATGGCATTTCTATCTCTGGGACTGGGACCACAATTTATATTGTAAAATCAATGTTAATTTAACACTGAGAGTGTACAAAATGGAACCAAATGGACCCATTACCTCCCCCTTTTCCAAAAAGAAACTGGTTCCATTCTATATTCTTGGAACCTTGGCGCTTCCACGGAACCGGTGGCCATTTTTTGGTTCCAGCTCCAAACCAATTTTAGGGTTCTGTACCAATTAATTTTCAGAGAGAGAGAGAGAAAGATGATCATGATTCCACATTACACAATTATATGCATCTTTGAAACATCTCACCAACACTCAAGCAGCGGCGGCTCTCCGTGAACAGAGAGTATGTAAATCTGCGTCCTAGTGGAATAACCGATCAGGGACCCTAGGGTACCTACAAAATTCAGAAAAGGTAACCAAGGGTCCCAAAAGGGGCTAAGGTAAGGGAACATAGGATCTATTTTGGGATGAGGGAACATAGGGTTGACAGAACATAAGGTCTATTTTGTGATGAGAACATAGGGTTTAGGGAACATATGGCTGAGGAGTGAGGAAGGAACATAGGGCTGAGGTAGCCTGGGCACCATTTCATTTCGGTATATGATCCTGGCTGGAGCCGGATGATATGCTTACGTCATGTTGTAGGCAATGGTTTGCCTACAACAAACAGGAAGCTGTTTGTTGCTTCCTGTTTGATTAAAAGCAATAAAAGCTCTCGTAAGCGAGAGCTTTTATTGAGAGAGAAAGGGAAGTTGTCGCCGCCCGTTCATCCTGTCTGGCGACTACAAAACAATACTACAACATGACGTAACCACATCATCCGGCCCCAGCGCGGATCATACGGACTTTTGAAACAGCTAGACCAGGCTTTCCTCCGAGGCGGTGGAAAGCCTGGTGAGGCGAGGTTAGGGCTGAGGTAGCCCTACAAGCAGAACCCAATGCTACTGAAGTTTCTGACATTTGTTATAAAGCAACATCCAAATTTCAGAAAAGCTTTATGGAGGGTTCCGAGAGGGGCTAGGGCTGAGGGAACTTGAGTACGCTCCCGTAGAAAAGAGGCCTCCGAGTTACAGAACCATAAGGGTACATTTGGTTCCTATAATTTAGCTGGGGACCCCCTGGAACTCACAAGTACCCCTGTTACTATAGCCCCTCTCGGAACCCTACATAAAGCTTTTATGAAATTTGTCAGAAACTTTACTACATTTGGGTTCTGCTTGTGGGGCTACCCTGTTACCAACCCTGGTACCTAGCCCCTTTGGGGACTATTGTTTACCTTACCGTCCCCAAATACAGAAAAGGTAAACAATTGACAACTTAGAACCACTGATCTAAGTTGCATTGCGGCTAGGCGCGGTAGGTAATATTATGGCACTTACCCGTTAGAGATGATGGACATTCAGCAACTCTTTGGAAAGGGTATCGGAACAGCAACTTGTTGCCTCTGCTGCCAGAACTAACCAATATGACGCTTATGGGGCTGGTCTTTTCGCCGATGTTTTGCGACTGTGAGTACATCGACTTTCGGTCCCCATTAAGCTCAGATGAAGGGCTGAACATCATGTTAGCATGCTTGCTAACGTCGTGCATACATAAGTAGCAAGACAGTCGAGTAGCTACTCCGCTACACAGCTATTGTTAGGGTTACATATGTTTATGAGTGTACAACAGACCATGGAGCATAATGTGTAGAACTCAACTCAACAAAACAACACAACCACCATTGCAGTGTCACAGTGAAACGTGTTCCGACTGATGCGCGATCTCGTCTACAAGGTTCCGTCTCCTTGTTTTGTCAACCCTCTTATTATGTGTCAACATTATTCCAATCTAAGAACCCATTGAATTAATTAATGAAATAAAATGTAAAATAAATGAATACAGACAATCTTTTATAAATCTGTCCTGAAATATTAACCTTATTCTACTATTTAAATCCAGTATTTAAACCATAAGAGAAGATTTCCGCTGTGATCCCTGCTGGCCTGCCGCTGCGCGCTGACCATGGTTCTGAAATCTGAACCAATCACCAATCCATCCAGATCCATGCATGGATCACATTATAGATCAATCAACGTGGATATTTTCATGTCAATTAAGTGCAGGAAGAGATTACAACAGTGAGTGTGTGGTTTCTACAGAATTACAAAGCATACGTAGAATTAGCCTAATTATACTTTGTCTCATTTGAGGGCATGACATTTGTAGTCCCCGACGTGTGTCTCTTAGCCGTAGGTCTACTATTCTAGGCTGCATTCTGTGCGTTGATCACGGGACTTTGTTGCACAGTCGAGGGGACGAGGAGTCTGTGGATGACTGTGCTCTTCATCCCACCAACTCATCACATAGATTGGTAGAGGTTCATCAGGATAGCATCCAGCTCATGCACTCCTCATGATAACTCTGTAACAGAGTGCACACATGGAACCAAATCTGGACCAGTAATGGTCTATTTGGTTGCATTTGATTGCAGTGCACTCCTAGAGTTATGGGGTCCTTAGTTGTAATTAAAACTTTGAGAAGCAATATAGCCTACTGTAGTCTGTGACATGGGCTTCCCTGCAGTCTGACGTACTGTCTGGCAGTCTGTAATCCTACCAATACAGGCAAGCAGGTCATGCATCCACCTCCAACACTGAGCTTCTGGATGTTGTTGAAGGCGCTATGACTCTCACAGGCAGTGTGAAGTTATAGTACCATTTCCATTTGTACCAACCACAAGCAGTATGCCAACCATATCCCCAACAGACATGCCAACCATACACATTGTTTGTCTAGTGACAAATCAAGAAACGACAAGCACAATTGTGGGATAAATTATTTGCGAATATCCGGTTTAGAATCCATGTTCAATTTAGATTTTTGTAGACTATGTGTCCCAGATGAATATATAGGCAGAAGATCTTTCTATACTAAACTGAAAATCCATATAGGCCTAGTCTACATTGAAGCACAAGTAAAAAGTCACAAACTGAATTGTGGACAATAGAAACAATCAAACTGAAGAAGGGGGGAAAAAAGTCCCAACAATGAAGTCAGAGTGAAACAATTCCATTTATTGATTTATTGTGTTAATAGGCAGCCTATTAGGTGGATAAGATAACACAAACAGTCATCATAGTGCAAAGCTCTGAATGCCGTGTTCACCGGTACTTCTCAGACAGGGCCAGGGACACCCTGTTGAGGAACTTGTCCACACTGCAGTGGATTTCAGGGTTGTATTCTCCGGCAAATGTGATAGCCAGAACGATGTGGACGTTGTTGATGAAGAGCTGTGAATAAATAAAATAGTTTATATTGTTATGTGTTGGGTATACACGTTCCATAGCCTTCCAAGCAGGAAGGCTATGGAACAGAGCTATAGGTATACACATCTTTCCACCACTATTGTTAACATAATCCATCTAATCTTTGACTTCATATTTCGTTTGGATTGGGTTTACGTTTAGTTATTAGACTACTGCATGCATTTGGATAAAGATATAGGCCGACATATATTAAAAATATACATGAACACCACCTACCCTGAAATTGGCAGGATCTACACGCAACATGAAAGCATGCAGCTCGCTGAGATTGAGCAAGCCGGATTTAAGGTCGTTCATTTTGGACACAGCATCCATGACACCGTTGAAGATGACACCACCATGCTTCCTGACATTGGGGGAGCTCAGGCTCAGATCACTCCAGTGGGAAAAGTAGGTCTTGGTCTGGGGGTAGACCATGAGTGTCCTAAGAGAACAACAGGTACACTTATTATGTATTATAATAGACTGCAATTACATAACATTGGTGCGAATTACAATGCGTAATTGCGCAAATTACGCATCAGTGTTGGGGCCATATATGGTTACGCGTGCACTCTTACAAACGGATAGATTAACTAACATTTAGGATTTTACTGTGTAATGAAAAATCTATAGTTTCAAACAACTTTGATAGCGCAATATAGGCCTACTTTATTCGCTATAAATACTACTACTTTATTCGCTATAAATATTCGCTTACCTGCAAAGGGCTTCAGCACCAATATCAGCACCCCTGGCGCCAATCTTGGTGAAGAAGATCTTCACGATCTCTTTATCCTTGGCGTTGAGACTCATGTTGCTTGTTTAGATGGAGACTGCACTTGCACTCGCTAAACGTGTGCGCGATGCTTTATATGTTGCCGTCCTGTCCGCAGCAGCCAATGCCCTTTGGAGACCCCACCCAGACGTTGCTATGCTATTGGCTTTCGCTTATCTCTGGCCCCTCGGCATCTAAAAAAATATCCATTTGGTGCACGGCCAAATTCGTAGATGTTACATGGGCCTTTGACTTATACATTATAGCCGATCTACAAGCTCACAGGAATACGAGCTTGTAGATCTGATTTCATGGAGGCCATGATGAAGGGTCGGCCCTATGTCCTTCAAAAACGGATATGCCCTGAGGCTACACTAGTGCCCCAATTTCACAGTTTTCTCCTTTGCCTCTTTCTTGTCAGAATGAACTTTAACCGAGGAGTTTGTATTCATATAGCCTGTACGGTAAATTAATTATCTGCATTGTTTTAATTGACTCAAACTGAGTCAAACAATTAATAACATCAACAGCCAATTAGCCATAACCCTAAAATTATGAAATTCCAGACCTGTGTCTGTAGGTATATAGGTGTAGCCCTAATACTGTGCTGTTATGTATACGGCCCATGCAGCTATCCTTGAGACAAAAAAACCTACACTGCAGTGTTTAGTAACTTTAACGATCTCTATCTCTAGATCTCTCTCTCTCTCTCTCTCTCTGTAAATATCTAATACAAGAGATATAGCTCGAAATATTATTTTCATGGCTATAGTCTGAGTTAGAAAAAGTAGTGCACTGCAAAAAATTAGGCCTGCTTTTCAGTTGAGTCATTATTATAACTATAGGCCTAAACAAACGAAATTATTCTTTATTTGGTTATATAATATTATCAGCTAATTTCCGCAAAAAAAGGGAAATTAATAAATATATACCCAAGAACACAGTATAAACACAGTATAAGAACACAGCCTAATTTCACTGTTAATTAATTAATTCACTATTCGTCAAATTTGATTTCACAAACAGAAATGGTGAAGAAATCTATAGAAATGGGGATAATCAATAATCATATACTTTAATCATTAAAGTATCCTCATCATAAAAATAAAACCAACTTGCTGACTGTGATCATTTAATTGACATCGAGTCCCAATATTTGGACTAATGCTAATCGATACACGTAATGCTTATCTTTAAACTACAGTACCTCCGCCCATGGCACTCAAGCTGATGATGGGCGAGACATGAAATTCTACCAAACCAATAAGCAGAAGGAAATGAGAGCAGCAATTAACAGACCACTCACGGCCACAGTGTACTGTATAGCAATGTTTCATGCTTTCATAATTGTTTTGCAATTGTGTTGTGTTTATCATCGACTATCTAGACAGAATACAAAACATATGCTGTAAGTCAAGATATCCTTTGTAATTATTTTGAATGGCAAGTGAAGTTTGTATGAATGTTTGTTTGATTCCTTTTAGATTGTTGAGGTTAGAGAGATTGGATCATTTTATTGTATTGTATTATTATAATGTACAAAACATTGGTAGGCTATTATAATGCACAAAACAAGTGGTTGGCCAACTTGGCCCATCTTTTTGTCTGCCTTCGGCAGGTGCGCGCAACTCAAGCCTCAAGGTAAAGTAAAATGACGTTACAGTGCCCTCTGGTGGACTTACAAATGTTCACCAAACTTCGTTATATTGAATATGCCTACCACATCCACCTTACTACACACACAGTCTACACAGATATAGTAGCTGTAAAAGCAGTGCTGTCCAGATTTATTTAATTTTCTTCCAAAATGCACAAGCAGAAAATAGGATGAAAACAACCTGGGATTTTACACGCTTAATAAAACAAACATAAAAACAAAAACTTGTGCGATTAGATAAAGTAGTTGTGGAAAAACGATTCAAATGTATAAAAAGAGAAAGACAGTTAAATTAAAAAAATTAGAAAGTTTATAAAAGGTCAACTGCTCAAAAGTGAATATGAAAGGTGTGGGCGGAGGCAAATTCTGACATGAATACAATACATATTTTTCTAGGAATCTGATTCTATGCATCACTGCTAGTTTAGCATAATGACATATATATCATTTTTATTTTTATGTTACATCAAAAAACACTTTGTAGTTGCCTTTCAATTCCTAACAGGATGCATCATGTAAGAGGTGGTTTCACCTTCCTAACAGGATGCATCATGTAAGAGGTGGTTTCACCTTCAAATCTATCAGCACTCACAAAACATTACATCTCAAAAGCACAAGTTCTTCTCGTGTCAGTCATTATCGCTTCATTTCTTTCTTCATCTTTTCTTTTTCTTTTTTTTTACAACCTTCCAAAATACCTTCATGTATGAAAATACTCATAATATAGTACCATAACTTTCAGAAAGTAACCGTGTCAGTTAAATACAAAAGCTTTCCCCCCTCTATACCTCGCTGATCCCAGGCCTGTGTTGGTGCACCCATACACTGATCACCAACATACAATGTTATACTGTAGTCGTTATATGTTTGGGCTCGTCATAGGAAATGTGATCGACACATCAAACAATGTGAGACCTTTTCATCATTGAATAACTTTGACAGGTGGTTATCTGTAGTTAATGGAACAAGTCATGTTTTTACATTTGGGCTTGATAGCGCAAAGGGTATTTCAAAAATAGTCACGAACCCAGCAACCGTAGTGCTCAATGGTTTTCAACTACTTGACCGGAATGTAATGATGTGGAATAGCAAACGTGAAAACCCCAAACTATTCCATTACAAAGGTTTGATATAAGGTATAGTAACTGTCACCATAGGAAATAAAAGCGTGATCAGGAAATTGTGACATTTAATTAAGACTAAAAAAACACTATCAAAAATATTCTACGGTAAATAAATCTTGATATATTGTATAATAAGATGTGTTTTGTATAAGAAGTTAAGAACGTTTGCAGCACCAATAAGCTAACCGATGCATTTGATAAAGGACACTTATCTGTGACATTGCTGGCTTTTGTTCCAATGAATTCATTCCATGAATGATTGTACATGACGGTGACACAAAATACATTTATAAACCGTGGCAGAGCAAATAATTACAGTGACAATACACTGTGTTAGGCATAAACTAGTAAAAGATCCACTTGGAATAAAACAAGAAGTTTCAAATAATGACCTGCATAACGAACTTAACATAACTGACTGAAGCTCAATGTATATGGCATTGCACGACTTGTTAGTGTCGCTTGCCGACCGGAACTGATCTTCAAGCTGACAACGCACACAGTACAACCATCCTGGAGAGACGTATAGTATGTCAACCACCATTCTGGGATTATATATTACAGAACACTGTATACAATGCACACACAGTAAAATCCTCAGTGTTAATTCATCCATTTGTAACTTAGAGGGAGAGTGTTAAAATAACTCTGAAGATTTTAGTGTGCAGTGTATTCAAATGACACCAAGTGCTATCGCTGAGGATGACACACATGCACACGCACGCACGCACGTCGCACGCACGCACGCACACGCTGCACGCATGCATGCACACAAGCACACATAACATAACCCTTCTTTCTCAGTGACATAGATAAAGAATGACAGTGAAATATGAGCATGTGTTGTGAAGTGGCCAAGGGCCTGGTGGTGTGACAGGCAGCATGGTGGTGGGGGGTCACTTTGATTCACCGGCAGGCGGGGAACCCAGGAGGGGAGACTTTGGTGAAACCTAGAAATGAAGACAAAGAGGAAACAGATTCTTCACAATCTTGAAGAATGTGCTATCTATCCATCCATCTATCTATCTATCTATCTATCTATCTATCTATCTATCTATCTATCTATCTATCTATCTATCTATCTATCTATCCATCCATCCATCCATCCATCCATCCATCCATCCATCCATCCATCCATCCATCCATCAGGATCTACTTTAAAGTCACATCACAGGTTTTCAGGTCTAATGAAGTGGCTGAAATAATTTTCGTATTTTTTATTTTCGTGTGAAGGGAGAAGATATAGATAGTGAGCAGAAGCAAAACACAGGATGGTCAAATAATTCAATGGATATACACATACAGTACGCATCCGGTATACAAATAGCAAAATGTAGTAGCAGGTATGTGCACAAAGAATTAGAATAGCATCATATGCAGATGTGTACATAAACATGCCGCCATGCAGTGTTTTCCGTTATTGTGGGCAAAACGTTTGCTGAATAGAAGATGGACAAGTACACACTCAGGATGCTGGGGTTAAGGTGGTTAAGGTGCACTTCACTGGAACCGTGTGACAGGTGTATCATCGAAGTTATGGGACATATAGGTCTTCATGCAACAAGGGTAAATCTATCTACTATATACGGAAGCACTCACCGGGGAAGGAGGCTTAGCAAAGTTGAGGTGTGCATAGAGAAGCACAGCGATGTCGTTCTGACTGGCCTCCAGGGCGATGGACAGGGCTGTGCTGCCATCCTAACACAGGACAATGACAACGCTGTTCAAACTTACACCGTGCGATTGTTGTGCAATATTTGTGATATTCACAAGGCTTGAGAAGTGTCCTTCTCAAGTAAGATGGCCTGGGCTGGCCGAGCGGTCCAGGCACCTACAGGCTGGTAATCCTAGACAGCGTGTTGTGGGTTTGAGTTCCGATCCCGACGACCTTTCTTTTCTGCGTGTCTTCCCCCCCCCCCCCCTCTCTCTCCCCCTTTCCTGTCAAGCTACTGTTAATCTATCAATAAATGCAAAAAGCTAGATAATAATTAATTGAGATATAAAGGCGCTACCAAACAATAAATTCAGCCATAGTTTATTTGTATTGGTTTTAAATGTGTTTAAATTTCCCAGTTTCGACTACTGCGTTATGACACCGGCTCTCCAAAATACTCTGTCTTTTCCTGTGTGTTTCGCCCAGGTCGACATGTTTTTGAGATTCAGGCATAGTTTATGTGAGGTTAGGGTTAAGGTTAGGGTTAGGCATAGTGTTTGTGAGGTTAGGGTTAAGGTTAGGCATAGTTTGGGTCAAGTGAAAGGTTAGGGTTTAGGCACCATCTGGGTGACACACCAAAGAACGAGGTAGTCCTGTTATGACACAATATGAATTATGACTTTTATAACAGTATTAGGGTTAAATAGCCACTACAACGATCTGCATCTCTGCAAAAAGTAGCTGTATAACCGCTTTAATTGGTCATTGCTTAAATACACTGAAGAATCCACTCAGGTATTACTATGTACCGTAACAAAACTGGAGCCTCACAATGTTGTGCAAGCAGCAGCTTATTGTGGCAATTCCCCTTGTTTACCAGTAGGGGGTGCTTATCACACAAGGCAGCTTTAAATAATTGGAACAGATGGAAAGGAGGGGGTGAGATAATGGGTTCATCTGAAAACAAGAGGCTCAGCCAGCTACAGGGGCGAGGAAGGGAACTCACGTTATCTGTGAGCGTGGCGTCGCAGCCTGGCACGGACAGTAGCTGTTGAACAATGTCCACGTGTCCGTGCTCGCACGCGCACATGAGCGCCGTGGAGCCGTCGTCATCGCGAATGTTGACCTGGGCCCCGCAGGAGAGCAGCGCCCTGACCATGTCCCCTCGACCATGGCTGACTGCCAGCATCAGCGCTGTCTGACCAGCCTATAGAGATATGCACGCACACGCACGCACAGACACGCACACACACACACACACACACACACACACACACACACACACACACACACACACACACACACACACACACACACACACACACACACACACACACACACACAGACACAGACACAGACACACACACACACACACACACACACACACATTTAGTCATATTTCAACATATGACGCTGTCGCTCACCACAAAGTACTATTTTTGGTGTGAAAATCTGAAGGTAAGCCCTTTGAAATGTTTTGTCCATCCAACAAAAAGGACCTTCAAGGATATTGGATGATTTAGCAGATAAACATTTAAATACATGTATACTGTATTTAAATTTAAATTTGCTTCATCAGCAATGAAAGGGCGGTGATCATTTATCACGCTCTGGGAACAATCAATTATGTTTCAGTTTGGGATTGCTCTAAAAACCTTATGTAGGTTACTTATTCATTCTCAGTTCATTTGAAGTGATGCTGCTACACAGGTGGGGCTGTATTTTGTCATTTTTGCCATACAGAGTTGGCTGGAAACAGTGTAAGCAAGCAATAGAATGAATTATGTTGTTCTAAAAATAAACTCTTCACAAACAATTCTGTAGAGGCAGCGGGGAACACAATGCTGTAGTAGAGCTTAGGCTGCATCAGCAAAATGTGTACATTGTAAAATGAGTGTAAGTTATGTTCCAGTGCTCATCACGAGTCACGACTGAATGCTAGGTGGTGAGCAATGCTTCCAGATTTACAGTGATAAGAATTGAAGATGCTTTGAGGTCAACTGTCAAATAATTGTTAAGTTGCATTTCTATTGAAAGTAGCATTATTTAAAAGTTCTGCTCTTCATAATGTTGCCAATGTAGCAGTTCGTTGCCACTGCCAATACTGAATATGTTTGTTTGTGGTCAAGTTCTTTCACGATAAGGCAGTGTAGCTTGGAGGTGCAGTGAGCCCTCTGTACCAGCAGAGGGCATACCTGGCTGGCCTTGGCGTTGACATCCCCAGTGCGCAGCAGCTGCAGGACTGTGTGAAGGTCACTGTCGGAGTGGAAGGCTGCCAGGGCTGTGAGCATGATGGCCGTGTAGCCTGCCTTGTTCTGCTTGTCAGCATTACAAAGGCCTGGCAAGTACAGAAGATAATGGTTTGTGGCAGATATTGCCAACGGCACAGAGAATTAGGTAACATGTGACATGTTAGAGAAGGATATCCTGTAAGGCTACGTGTCACACTTACAGTATTACAGGACCACAGGCTACATACTGCTGGTCTGACTCTATATGACTCACTGTGTACAGCATGACTCAAGGCCCAAGGGTATACATGACCATTACTGCAGACCATTTCCCCAAGCATGACTGTTTGTTTGCTTTTCAAGGAAGCCACTAGATCCTGGTCATTTCATTAGGCTATGAAAATCAACTTGAAACCTTCTGGAGAAAATTATTGGTGATCCAGTACAGTAATATTGTTGTAGTTATTTATTCACTTAAAAGATTGTAGTGTGACTTGAAAACTGGATTGATTTGAAAAGTCTAGCTGGGATTCTAGCTGGGACGTGCATGTGCGCAGTGCGCACGCAAGTGCATGTGCGCACACGCACGCACGCACACGTGCACACACACACACACACACACACACACACACACACACACACACACACACACACACACACACACACACACACACACACACACACACACACACACACACACACACACACACACACACACACACACACACACACACACACACACACACACACACACAGTTGCTAAGCTTGATAGTTGCTTGCAGCCCTAAACACTTTATTTAACTATTCCAGGTTTTGCAGATGGCTCACCGGTGTCTAGTAGCAGTTTGACCACAGGGAAGTTGGAGTGGGAGACGGTGTAGTGCAGCGCTGTGTTCCCGTTGCCGTCGGCCATGTTGATCACAAACTCCAGCAGCTGGGGGGAGATGGAGGCAAACGTGTCCATGTAGGCTCTGACCACAGCTGTGTCAGCGTTCTTGTGACAGGACACGCGCAGCCACTCCTGCAGAACCGTCGTGTAGGCCGTCCTCTGAGTAGAATTAACACACACACAATGTTTTTTCTTTCATTTTAATGATTTTTTTGGTGATATAAATAAACTGTGAGGTAAACACTGTACTAACAAAATGTGCCAAAGTCTACCACCTTATTCTCAACAGACGACTGTCTTACACACACACACACACACACACACACACACACACACACACACACACACACACACACACACACACACACACACACACACACACACACACACACACACACACACACACACACACACACACACACACACACACACACACACAAGCCTAAGTATGTATGATCACTGCCTAGAGGAGAAACTTCAGAATTGAATGTCCTTCTATGCAGTTGTTTTTAAATCGTTCCCAATTCTTTCATTGTTTGAACACGGATTACAATGTTGATACGTCTTGACATTAGTGTGTTTTTCCTTGTGTCTGTACTACACATGCAAAAAAGAAAACAACATGCACATCCCCAACCTAAACTTGGGCAGGTGCTGAGCAACGAAAAGTAAGCAGAGACAAATAAATAAACGCTCGCACAACGAGGGCTCCAATGAATGATCGAAACGTCACAGCCTTCCTCAGTCTGAGGAAGAGCTTTGAGCCCAAAAACGCTACAGATGCTTTTGTGGTGCAATAAAGCATTTGTCGCGATTATTCATTTGTCTCTGTACTACACATGCTACACATGTATTTTGTTTTCTTTGTCTCTGTACTACACATGCTACACAGTCATGTATTTTGTAACAAAGAGGATACATACCGCCTCCTGCTGGCTGAAGGCGTTGGGCTCCCCCAGGGCTTTCTGCAGGGCATGAAGAGCTGCCAGCACAGTGTCACTCAGTTCCAGTCTATTAAACACAATACAATATCAGCCCTTTGATGCACACTCATAAAGACACATGTATGCTTTAGCGAAGATTTGTTCGGGTCTATTCAGCGGGACGATACTGTACATCATTTACTGTTGAGCAAACACCTTTTTCGCTGAAGAAAAAAATTGGCTTCAGCTCAATCATACAGTATGTGACAGATCTAACCTTCGTTATTGTCGAGCAGATACTTCATAACTCCATATTTCAATATGATATTATGGTTTCTTTCAGGACAAAATAATACCCTATCTCTTACGTCATACTACAGTGATTCAAGAGCAGCAAAAATAGTAGATCTATAAGATCACAAATAAGCATTTGTTTGTGCGTATGTGTGTTATAAATATTGAATGAAAAGTATTAACAAGAGCAGCTTGGGAATACATAATGACTACGTTGGATTGCCACGCAGGTTATTTCTTTCAATTCCCTGAAATTCCACTGGACACTTTGAACATTGTTTAATGTGTTTACCTGCTTTGCTGTTTGTCTGAAGCTGATGCAGTGTCATTAGGGTTGCTCTCGGTTGCTGGATTTGAAGAAGACGACTGGGCTATCCTTATCTGGGAGCTCTGTTCTGAGTCTGATTGGCTTGTCCCCTGCTGAGGGGCGAGGTCAGTTGTTTCTGATTGGACGGTGTGCTGCTGCTGGGCAGGATCAGTGGTTTCAGTCTGAGTGGTGCAGGGCGGTGTGGAACAAGTCACTGTGACAGAGCTTGGTTCAAAAGTATGTTCAGTGCTAGATGATGGGGAGGTAGTCTCCTGAAGGACGGTGTTTGTTTCTGATGATAGGCTGATGCTCTTTTCGGGTGCAGAGTCATTCTCTGGACAGGGGAGAGTAAGGTCAGCGCCTGGCGACTGAGAGGCACATGTTTGTACCACAGTGTTCATGGCCGGTGACTCGCTGGCCTCATCTTGGCTGGTGCTTGGTTGAGTGTCAGGAATGGCAACTGGTAGGCTGATGATGGCAGTCTGCTGAGGTGTGAGGTTGGTTTCCTGGGGCTGGGAATGCTCCTCTGGAGTGGCTTTGTTCTGCTGGTGCTGGACTGTGGACTCTGTCAGCTTCTCTCTGGCTTCGTGGTATTCGCTGGAGTCACTCTCCTCGGAGCTCTCACTGCTGCTGTCTTCAGATGAGGTGGACTCGTACCTACGAGACAACACGCTTCTCTGTCAATCGGTAATATGTTGTATCTGTGGTCATTAGATTGTCTTGAGCCGAATCTATGCTCGGTCGTACGGGGTTGTGCTGTGTGCCAAAAATAGCAGACCTACAAGCTCACGCCACGCCACATATGTGACGTGGTGTGAGCTTGTACAGTAGGTCGGCTATTTTGGTGCATGACAACGTCGTACAATGAAGTATAAATTAGGTTTTAGTCAAGAGGCCCACCATTTAATGGTAATTTGTGGTGTGCCAAATATAGGCTAGCTCCACACCCCAGTGTTTACATTCCTGAGGGAAACATCAAGGAGTTAAAAAACTACCAGAAAAAGGGAATTCTGTAATATGGAGCACTTACTTACTTACACAATCATCTTATCATCAATCATCCCTGTACTTCCTTTTGACATTTTCAGTAGACTACTTGTCCACTCCAGAGACTTATCAAAGTATACCAGATTTTCACTCCCTTTTGACAAGGACCTTTTTTTTCCTTCTCTTTTGCGAGAAAGCTCAGGAACTCAACATGAGAACTGAGAATGAACAAATATATTTCATACAATAACAGAAAACAAACAACAAACAAACATAAATAAATGGTTCCCACAGTTCAGAGCATCAAATTGTTGTTACAATGCAATCTGCCTGACCCTTACCCTCCATTGACTCCAATGAACTGTAGGTTTTTCTTGGTGGATGGAGAACCAGGTTCACCCTCTGCTTTCCGCTTCATGATGGACCTCAGAGACGACTGGGGCGAGGCCGAGGCTGCTGAGCAGACAGATACAAATCACAAGATGAATACTCAGACTTTCAAACATGAGTTGAGGTCCGTTTTAGAGCCCGATCACTGTGTCCTATTATATATCGGCCATGACATCAGCATCTGTAATTATGCAGCAGATGTCATTTTAACTAGATGGTGTCATTATAAGTGAAAAGACTTTCAAAATGTTTCAACACTTTTTAAAAGGTTTCAAAATAGCAGATCTACATGCGTTGCAAGTTGAAAGCAACATGGCATGTTGTGAGCTTATTGGCTAGTATTTTGTTTTTTTACATTTCTGAATAAGGCTTTAGTGGTTAAATACAATAAAATGATTCGTCTAGCACTCTGCAAAATCTGGATGGCATCGGTTGGGCTCTATCAGTTTCAGTTGGAAAGTGATATGGAGCTATAATTACCTGGCTTGGACAAGCCTTCTTGACACTGGATGGCTTCTACGGTGGTGTGCTGGTGTGTTTCTACTTTCACATGTGATGAAGCCATCTGATTAGCAGTGGAGCTCATGGCAATGGCAGGATTAGCCAGAGGCACAGAGGTAGACAGCTCACTCCTTAGCACATCTCGTACCTGTTTGGAGCTGATTGCTATTGGCAACTCAACTGGAGCGTCTGACGAAGGAACACAGTGAGGGACACATTGTTTAACACATGGAATTGAAAGAACATTTTTGAGCAAAATAAATGAATAACAATAACTAGACAAATGTGCTACACGCAGGTCTCCCACAGGCCTAGTAGCTAATTGTGGGCCAGCAAAGTTTGGAATCCAGTCATAATACAGGTGACACAATTTGGGTGAGGTTTGGACAAAATCAGTAGTAGTAGCAAAAAGTGTGTAGAAAGAAAAGTAGAAAAAAGAAAAATGCAACAGGAGAACCTGTCAGTTTTGATTGTATCACGCTAATGACACTAAAACAGGGCAGTGTGAAAAGTTTGGGGCAGAGGATCAGCCCTCAGCCTGGCGGAGACAATAATTCTGACACAAACTAATTGTGACATTGAGATTATAATGTTCCATCTGCGTCAGAGAGAGTTGTTTCAAGATGTTGAGCTTACAGCTGTTCACATTCCATATTGTCCAAGATGCAATACTTGTTCATACTTTTATATAGCCTATTGTGTAGCCTGAGCCCAGTGGCTCAGGGGTAGAGCGGAGTGTCCTTGAGCAAGACGATGAACCCCTAATTATTAATTTACGGAACACAGAATACAGAACCTACCCTCCGGAGTGGGAGCGTCACTATGTCCTCTGTGCTGGCCCTCTGGGACTGTAGCGGCAGCCGGCTGCACACAGGGGGCGCTACAGCTCTCTGCCCGTAGCAACGTGCCCACCTCCACCACGGTTGGCTGCTCCAGCGTGTACACCTGGATGCCCACAGTCCTCTGCTCCGTCCGCTGGCTGTGCGGCGTGAAGCTGACCACTGTCTGCAGACGGCGGCCCGACGGCGGCTCCCGACAGCTCACACTGGTCTCCATGACCGGGTGCTCCGCCTGCGGGGCCGGAGCTCGCTCCCTCTCCCTCCTCGCGGCCTCAACCTGTCGCTGCGCGGCCTGCAGCTCATGCAGCGCCTTCTGCAGCTGCGCCTCCAGCTGCCCCACCCGGGTCCTCAGGGCCTCGGCCTCTGGCAGCAGCCCCAGGTCTTGCTCCCGGACGCCGACGCCTACCTGATGACTGCCCCCGCCACCGCCGCCCTCGTCCGGTCCCACCCCGACCGTGCGCACCTCCCTCTTCCCGTCCGGCCCCCGCGCGCCCGCCACAATCGTGTCCTCGATCTCGCAGCCGGAGTCTTGCTTGGAGCCGTCGGGGGCGAAAGCAGCCGGCGACAGGGACCCCTTGGGTGTCCCCGGGGTGTCCTTGTTGAGCCCCGCCGCGCTGGCCTCCTCCTCGGGGATGTCGATGTAGAGCTCCCCTCTGGGCCGGACCCCCCGGCTGAACGTGTGGCCCAGGAACTTCTGGCTCTTCAGCTGGACGCTGAGCTGGCGCTTCTCCTCCTGCAGCACGGAGATCTTCACCTGCAGCACAGGGATGGTCTTCACCTGGAGGGAGGGGTGCAACAGTTACTCCATATCCTTACCCATAAAGGGATAATACCAGGTTCTTTAATTGATTAGAGAGGGCACACTTTTATTGCAATCAATCAATCAATCAACTCTGTGCACATCAGAGCTCTGGCTAAGCTCCTCCTCCCCTCAGAGAATAACACGTCCCTGCAAGGGATGAATGTCAACATAAACAAACAAGGAACAAAACCAAAATACAGCCAGAGAGATGTGTCTTTCTGCCACAAAACTTGTGAAAATAGCCGATCTACAAGATCACAACGCACTATATTCTGCATGACACCATTGGGTATAAAATACCACTTAAATGGTTAATCAAGTAATTTTAAAATCTTTTAAAAACGGTGCTTCGACAATTTGATGAATTGAGAAATTTATAAATAGAACAGTGGTTCTCAAATTGGGGTCTGGGGACCCCCAGGGGTCCTTGAGGGAGTTCAGGGGGTCTCCAGCTAAATGATAGTTTGGAACCAAATGGACCCTTTGGGTCTGTAACTCTGAGAGTGTACAAATGTACACAAATACATTTGTACACTCTAAATTAACATTCTCAGAGATGGAAATGCCATTAAATGGGGTCCGTAACCTAATTCATGTCAAACTGGGGTGTCCTTGAAATTTAAACGGGTTGAGAATCACTGCTATAACCTTCTCTTATGGGGGTCCCTGGCATATCTCTTCAAATGGGGGTCTGCGCCGGGCTAATTAATTAGTGTCAATTTGGGGGTCCTTCACATGAGTGACAAGTTTGGGAATCACTGCAATAGAAGGATGATCGTACCTGCTCCTCCAGCTCGCGGATCTTCCTGAGGGCCACGGCCATCTGCTCCCTGACGTGCTGCAGGTGTGCGGGGGTGGGCGACACGGGGGTGGACAGGCCCGAGCTGACGGGGGTGTAGGAGCCCCCTCCTCCTCCGCCCGCAGCGCTGCGGTTGAAGCTGTGGGCGCTGCTCAGCGAGGTGTTGGAGCCGGCCACGCTGCAATTCACATTTTACAATTTTAGGTATTTAGCAGACGTGCTTATCCAGAGCGACTAGTCAATAGTCAATACACATGATAAATAGTCAGAGAGGACAGTGTGGTGTACCTCAAATTAACTAGGATACCAGGTAAACGTTTCACTAGACTAGTGACTAGAGGATAAGCCCCTTGAGAATGAGTTGCAGCATCTCGTTTTCGAGGGGGTCCCCACAATGAACCTAGCATCTGTCTAAACAACCGGCTATCTAAATCAGTGGTTCTCATCTTCTCAAAGTGGGATCTGGGGACCTCCAGGGGTCCTTGGGGTGGTTCCAACGGGTCCCCAGAAATATTAGTTGAGCATCAGAATCTGTTAAACCAGTAATGTAGTAAGCCTTGCCGAGCCATGAGGCCCCTAGTGCAGGAGCCTATCTCCTGTTTCTGTAGCGTGACTGCGTGAGGCATCTTGATGTACAACTACACCCTCCTGGACCCAGTCACAGGGTGGAAACTTTATACTTTATACTGGACACGTTATAAAATGTATAACAACACAAAGAGACCCCAGAAGAGTCTTCTGGGGTCTCTACAAAACGATGAGAAAACAAAGACTGCCGAAGCAGACAACCCGCAACACAACAATTAACAGGGTAAATTCTTGTAGGTGCAAGGTTTGAAGATATTCAATCGAAAGAAGGAAATACCAGCACTGAATGGATGTCCTTTTCACATGTTTTATTACCTCTGACGAGTCAACGGACACGTTTTGACCAGGTGGGCCTTCCTCAGCGCTGATTGACTGCTGAGGAAGGCCCACCTGGTCAAAACGTGTCCGTTGACTCGTCAGAGGTAATAAAACATGTGAAAAGGACATTCATTGAGTGCTGGCATCTCTACAAAACCATGAAAGTGGTTTGAGAACCACTGATCTAAAATGACATTCTGTCCATTTGAAACTGATAGGATTCAACAATCAACGGACCTGCTGTGCATGCTGCCCAGGTTGGAGTAGCGCCGCGCCTCTCTCTCCTCCTCCAGCTTGCGGCGGGCGTCCAGCAGGGTCTTCTCCACGCGTGCTGTGCTGAAGCCGGGCCTGTGGGAGGCACCGTGGAAGCCCGGCGCGCAGTACGAGAACGACGAGTGCCGGCTGTCCTGGCTGGCGTTGGAGCACAGCGACTCCGTGGAGGTCCACCAGGAGCCCGTGTAGCCCGTATAGCCGCGGGGCAGCGAGCCGTAGCGCGGCCGCCTCTGCATGGGCACCCGCTTGATGGTGTGGCCCTTCTCGATGTCGTTGACATACTTGAGGAAGTCGAGGTCCAGACGGTAGCCGTAGGGCGTCTCCACCGAGTACGCAGCCTCCTGCTCCTTGCCATGCAGGGATGGGGGCGCGGGCGGGTTGAGCTTCCCTTGAGGTGGAAGGAAATCAAGTTTAATCAGACGGAAATCTGACGTCTAATCTCGGACTCAGACTTCAGAAAATAGCATTATTTCAGGGCAGCTGTGTGTTTACGTTCCCTGCGCACCCTGAAGGGATCTCCAAATGAGGGACAAACAACATTACGTGGAATGTTGCTGCCTGCAGTGACTGCAGGCTGACCATGACAAGGCTTAGAATATCATACTGTAACTCTGAAATGACATGGAATTTTGGAAGCTAAGTGCTGATAAGATTCATACATCTCGGCGACATTAACCATTATGAATTGAAAAGAATAAATCGTCGGTGTTGGGTGGAATATTCAGGAAATGGGAAAAAATAACCTGTATTCCAGTCGATCCAGTATTATTTATAATGAGTCAGCTATATTTTTGCTACTATTGCTTGACACTGTTCAAAAAACGTAAGAATATGGAGATAGCAGGTTTCTGTCCGACACTAGCAAAATTTTAGTTGTACAGTACCTGGGAAGCCGGGGTCCATATGCAGCACCTGAGCCATAATGAGCCGGTGGCTGTCCCTCACACAATCACCCACAAATTCTCACCTGCGGACAAACAGATAAATAAGAATCAGTGGTGCAGAAGAATTAATGAACAATTATTAAAAACACAGACTGTCGAAATAGAAGATCTTCAAGCTCACAATGCATGTGACCCTCAACGCATTGCAATGCGATGAGCTTGTAGATAAGCTACTACTTTCACACTTTGTGTGTAAAAATGATGATGTGTGGTTTTCACAAAATCCCACAGAATTGGCGCACTGTTTGAGAACCACTGGGCTGCAGTGTTCCCAGAACCACTGGGCTGCAGTGTTCCCAGAACCACTGGGCTGCAGAACCACTGGGCTGCAGTGTTCCCAGAACCATTGGGCTGCAGTGTTCCCAGAACCAGTGGGCTGCAGTGTTCCCAGAACCAGTGGGCTGCAGTGTTCCCAGAACCACTGGGCTGCAGTGTTCCCAGAACCAGTGGGCTGCAGTGTTCCCAGAACCACTGGGCTGCAGTGTTCCCAGAACCACTGGGCTGCAGAACCACTGGGCTGCAGTGTTCCCAGAACCACTGGGCTGCAGTGTTCCCAGAACCACTGGGCTGCAGTGTTCCCAGAACCACTGGGCTGCAGTGTTCCCAGAACCACTGGGCTGCAGTGTTCCCAGAACCACTGGGCTGCAGTGTTCCCAGAACCACTGGGCTGCAGTGTTCCCAGAACCACTGGGCTGCAGTGTTCCCATACCTCTGGAAGCAGAGGAAGCAAAAGCAAAGCAAAGCAGAAGACCAACATTTACGTGGAAAACCCTCTGATGAGTGGAAACCTCACATGTAGCAGATCAACAAGATCAAAACTTTCACTTTGCACCAGGTTTCTATCTTGTGTTGGTGTGACGCTGTAGTGTGATCATAGTATGGCATTTAATCGACACAACATTTACACTAAACAAGATAGAAAGTGGAGCCCGACAACAACGAAATGTATTGTAAGAGCTACTGTACACCTTGGTACAGTTAATTCTTTATTTCTGCCCTGCTTGGACAGCTTCCCAGCGGATGTGTTGTTGGCGTTGCACCATTATCATGTGCTGCCGCCTCATGTGATGCAACCCATTCCATGTTCAGTGAATCAATAATCTAATCAGGGCCCAAAATCCAATTCACTGCATGTACATAGTATCGTGATTCACTCCCTCTACTGTACCTCTGCCAATCACAGGCAAGAGCCAAAACCCCTCCCTCCTCCACCGAGCAGCCTTGAACAATTTGACTGTGTTTTTGTGTGTGTGTGTGTGTGTGTGTGTGTGTGTGTGTGTGTGTGTGCGTGCGCGCGTGCGCTCGTGCGTGCGCGCGTGCGTGTGCATAACACCAACATCAAAAATGATGGCAAACACAAATACAGTGTGATCCTAATGGAAACTAGAAGGACATGACTAGTGCTAAACTGGAGATCCTTTTATACACGAAACATTATGCACAAAGTCTATATACGTATCAATGTTTGTTTTTTGGGTCAAAGATAGCCCTGTACCCTCCACTCATCTTCTCCCACACATTAGTTCTCTCTGAATACAGGCCATCTAGTCGCCCGTTTGTTTCTGCTCTGTGTTCACAGAAGAGAAGAGTTACATGCAGGGGAAAGTTTCCTGGCAGCTTATTCTAGGACCGACGCTTTGAGGCTGCCAGTTACAACCTTATTAGGAATCCTTTGTCCATGCTATCCCCGTGTCTCAATTTAGGGTTTACAGACACTCTCTAGCCCCTTTTTAACCCCCCTCCACCCCCCCCCCCCCCCCACACACACACACACACACACACACACACACACACTGTACACACACACTCTATCCTCATATCTCTCCACTATGCTTCCTCTGTACTTCCCCTCTCTGATTTTCTAGCTTGTGTCTTCTCTCTTTGATGTCAGATGATGTGCAGGAGGTTTTCAGCAGGTCATGGTCTCCGCTTGCCCTTTCATCGTCGAGCTCTAGTTCAATTTTATTCAAGCCTGATTCGCATCACATTCAAGCCCCAACGCTTTACTCAAGCCCGATTTTCATCACTTGTGAGCTTGTAGATCTGCTATTTTCGGCCAGGGACACCAGTGTGCAACAAAAGTATTAATCATTCAGGGCTTTATATTACGGTTAATGATTTATCTTATTTAATGGTGGAAACTGAAAATGTCTAATTGTATTCTCTGCAGCTGTTTGGTCTTATTGCCGGCAGGACTCTGTACTAGGGACTCTGTTGTTGTTACCATTCTAAGTGCCCTTATTTTATTATACTGTATTTATATATGTATGTACTGTATGTTCTTGTTTAGTTTTTTGTTTGTTTTTCATTTTGTTATTAATTGTATTGTATTGTCTGATGTATTATTTTGTTGTATTGTCTGTTAAAAAAAGAAAAATGCAATAAATATATTGTTAAAATATATATATATATCAGGGCTTACTGCTCACTGGATGATTCCCATTAAAATGTTCCTCTAGAGCTTCAAATCCATGATGGAGAGATCAGTCAAATCCTCTTTGTTTACTGAACTCCAAGAGTGTAGAAAACGGACCCAAATGGCAGTGGTGCAAAGTAACTTAGGTACTGTGTGTGAAACTTTGATCTCAGATCCAAATCTTTTACTTTTACTCCACTACATTTATTTGAAAACTTTAGTTACCAGTTATTTTGTAGATATTGATTATTATTACAAAACAATAAACATACATTAAACACTTCATTTGAAAATAGCAGATCTACAAGCTCAAAATGCGTCACAATGTGACGCATTGTGAGCTGCTATTTTCAAAAGATTATTAAGTACATTACGTAAGTACATTTAGAATTCTGGACTTGTAACAGTATTTCTAAATGTGAGTACTTTTTCCACCACTGCCAGATGGACCTGTAAAGGGACACTCCCTGAGGATTGTACTGTGCATATCAGAAAGTCGCGGTCATTTTGATTTCGTATAAACATTTACTGCCCATACCAGATAGATGCCAACATACAGTACAGAAGTGCCAGCCAAGGTGTCACGAACACAAAGCCATGCCTTTGAATCTATGTACCTCCCCACTAAAGATTAACTTTCTAGGTCATTGGTCTGTGGGAACTGCAGATGTACCGCTGGCCGCTGGGGCATCGTTACGTATACTGTCTTTAAAGATATGGGACCTGTCTCACGTCACGTCGCTTTTAGAACATTCTTGGTTCGCCTCAGTTCACGCTCAGTTTTTTTATACCACTGGCAAGAACTACGTTTCTATTCTCTCCATCCATCCCTCCCTTCTATCACTCTCCCCCACTATCTCTGTCTCCCCTCCCCCATCTCTTTCCCTTTCTCCCCCCTCCTCTCTCTCTCTCCCACTATTTCTCTCTTTCCCCTCTCTCTCCCTCTCTCTCTCTCTCTCTCTCTTCCTGGCTCTCTCTCTCCCCCCCTTTCTTTCACGCGTCTCTCTACCTCTGTTTCTGTCTCTCTCCTTCTCTCCATCTTGTGACCGTCATCAGTGCTTGCTAGTTTGTGGAAACTGGGGCACTTGGAAACACTGACTGAACCGACTTGGTATTTCTGAAGTCCTTTTAATGTCCCGGTGTAATTCTCTCTATCACTGCCCCTTCATCGAGCCTCTCTCAGCAACACCGCCCGCCACACACGTAGTGCACACTTAAACACTATGTGCCTATACAGCTGGAGAACGTTACGTCACTCTGTTAAATTGAGGACGGCCTCGAAAACGAGATGAGGGGCTTATCCTCCAAATAATTGTCAAACAAATTAAATAAATAAATGTACTGCTACTATGAAGCGACTGCACTGCTTTATGTGGAGGAAATGTGGTCATCAATAGATGTATGTGCATGCATAAAGTGAGTGTCAAATGGAGTTGCAAAGTGAGTTTAATCAGATAGGACATCTCTGTTTGGATGTATGGGCTGTCTGTCAAGGCCAGGAAGTAGATGTTTGCCACTCGGTAGGCGTTCCTGCATAACTTACGGGTACGATGATGATGTCACCCGCATAGCCTCCGTGGCAATGACTTGACCTTGTTCATGGCAAAGGTTAGATATTTCTCTTACATAACATTATAATGTTCATATATTGACGATAAGACACAAGTACTGAATGTCAGCCTCCAGGGTTTCTTAGAATATGTATGACACTGATTTACTATGAGTGACACTATGGCACATTATTTATTAGCACTCCACTAGTAAAGACTTTTCACCACCATAAGAGTGTAACAAAGGAACCAAATGGACCCAGGTCCGTTTGGTTCCATTGGTACACTCACTGACTCTCAGAGTTACAGACCACCTTCAACGAACCAACGAAGGTCCCTTGACCACTGTACTATACAGTAGTATACTAGGGCTAGCTCCTTATGCGTTTCTGTCTGGTAATATTATTGCTCATTTCTATGTCCGTGACAAAGGGTTAGTTGACAAATAATGTTCACCTCACAACCCAGCATGGAAATGACCTCTGGAAATGACAAATGTGTCCATTCCATTTATTTGTAATTGTATTCTCATAAATAAAATATTTAGAACACCATTACACACGGAATGATTTACAGTGGACCGTTCATCAGTGTTGGTTTTATCGGTGTATAAATACTCTTGTCAGGGGATGTGAGAGTGGCAGATACAGTGCATGTGGCGTGTTGTGGGATGATATGAGTGGCAGATATGTAGCGTGTTGTGGGAAAGGGCGTCACTACATGTGTGAGAAAGTGAGAGAATGACAGACTGGAGAGGGGAGCGGCTGAGGGCATGTGTGGATGTGTGTGTGTGTGTGTGTGTGTGTGTGTGTGTGTGTGTGTGTGTGTGTGAGAGAGTGTGTGTGTGTGTGTGTGTGTGTGGGTGTGTGTAGTGGTGGAAGAAGTACTCAGATATTTGATTTAAGTAAAAGTACTGTAGCAACACCACAATATAAGAGTAGTAAAAGGCCTGTGTATAGTATATATATATATAGTATGGGCATCAAAATATACTAATAAGTACAAAAATGTTAGAAAATAGCAGATCTACACACATCTACTGCATGTTGATAGTCTATTAGGTGCAATATAGGGCTAAAGTGGTTAATGTAAGTTTTATAATATAATAATTAATACCTGCAAAGTAACTAGTAACTGAAGTTTTAAAATGAGTGTAAAAGTACACTAAGTACAATAGTTTCCTCTGAGACATAGTGGAGTAGAAGTAAAAGTATTGAAAATTGGAACTAGCCTACTCTAAGTACAGTACTTGAGTAAATGTACTTATAGTTACCGTAGTTACTTTTACCCCATTGTGTGTGCGTGAGTGTGTGTGTGTGTGTGTGTGTGTGCGTGTGTGTGTGCGTGTGTGTGCGTGCGTGCGTGTGTGTGTGCGTGCATGCGTGTGTGTGTGCGTGCGAGCGTGTGTGTGGTACAAGAGGGTGGAGGACAGTTCATGAGATATAATTAGTCTGTGGTTCAGCTACACGAAAATGACCCAAACATCCCATCCCTGAGAAATGACGGCCATCATCCACTTCCTCTCCTTCCCTCTGTCTTTGCCGCTTCCCGTAAACGTTTCATTGTCTTGTTATGTGCACTCGTGCAGTACTCTATTGTGCTGAATATAAGACTATTTTTCCCAATGGAAATATCCTAGAAAAAACGGGGTTGTATAATAATCGGGGACTAGACCATTTTGACATTCAATGTTCTTTTTCCACAAATGAGTCTTGAAAAATGGGGATCGTCTTATAATCAGAGTCGTCTAATATTCGGCACAATACGGTACTGTAGTCCAGATCTGTGGCTCTGACACCGTAAAAGGTTTCATTGTTTTGTTACGTGCAGTACTGTACGTCCAGATCTGTGGCTCTGACACCAGGCTCTGCTTTCAATATCTCACACCTCTTTATAGTCTCTCTGTGACTCCGACCGTTCTCTTCTGCATCTGCCTGCGCCTCATCGGGTGTTCTACTTTGAGGTGTGTGTGCATGTGCATGTGCATGTGCATGTGTGTGTGCGTGTGAGTGAGTGAGTGAGAGAGAGAGAGAGAGAGAGAGAGAGAGAGAGAGAGAGAGAGTACTTGGGGCCAGATGTCCCCACAAGTCTAGTGAGAAATCTACATTGTGAGGAGGGGACCTTTCCTGGTCCTCATCACTCCTCACAAGAGAAATGCTTGTTTTGTGGTTATAAAAAACATTTGGATTTACAGACTTACAATTAGGGGAAGATTTGGGTTGAGGTTCGGGATAGGATTAGACATCTGAGGTTAGGGGTTGGAGTTATGTTTGATTCATAGTCAGTTGCAATCTGTGTATGTGTGTGCGCCTATGGATGACTTTCCTCCCTCTCTCAAGGCACTCAAACAGTGTTCCTTTGAAATGACGGGGAACTGAAACCAGTGTAACCCCCCCTCCCTCCCCAACTCCAGTCTCCCATTCTTCAGCCCGCGCCTCGCCTCCCTCAGACTCCTCCAGGAGAAATGCCTTGTCCCACACTCAGCCCCATATTCACCCCCACCCTCCACCCTCCCACTTCTACATTCCATACTGACGGAAGTTAACATGGCCTGGCCACCTCCCCTCTCCCCCACAACCCCCGCACCATTAAGATTAACAAACCCCTAGGGGTGGGTACAGGTCATCCAGCGCAAATTATATGTCTCCGCCATGTCCCTTTTGGATGTCACTACATAGTGGGTTCTTTGATCCTCTCAAGTTCCAACGGCTGCGAAATTGACGAGCTGATTCATCATGTGAAAGCAAGCTTCGGCATTGCACAGTATAAGCCTCCTGAACTGTTAAGCAGCAGAGATCTAAAAATAATGGCTGTAAATTACGGGCACGGAACAGGAGTTATGTCTTTAATGTGTCGAGACGTCTGCGATCTTAATTTAAAGTCGTCCCGGTTCACACAAATCAACCCGTTTTCATTGCCTGTGACAGGGAGATTAAAACCTGAGGATTGCGGTGTTAAAGATATGCCACTCTTTGCACTTCCCAACAAAAATCGTCTGATTCTTTCCACTCCATTACCAAAGTCTCCGCTTTTGGCAATCGCTATTCTGAACAAGTTTGGGAATGGTTTATGAATTAGGAAAAGGGGGATTTATTTTCCGCTTCTTACCAGCTGCCCAAGCTGCAGGGATAGGATGTGTCCGCCCCAGTCTCCTCGCTCTGGCTTCACTTCTCTCCTCTCTGTCTTCTACGGCCCGCACCTGGGGGAAACCACAATAAAACAGGGATCAGGACATATTTTCCGATATTGTTTTGGTTGTGAGAGTTCTACACCAGTGGTTCCCAAACCTGTGTGGATCAGGGTGAAGTGAACCCATCTGACGGTTCGGATGGCCCGTTTGCATTTTCAGAGCATGTTTATATCAACGATCAATCAATCGATTGTGTTCTGGCTTGGATCAATGGAACTATTTGTTGTTTCCTGTCAATGTCATGTGATCATTAAAATCATAGTGTTTTGAGTCTTGACCACTTGCAATATCCTTACAGCCAACCTCTGGGCCCCGGGCCACAGGTTTGGAATCACTGACACAGTAAAAGGTTCATTTAACTCTGAGTGTAGAAATGGATGGACCCGTAAGAGTAAACACAATGATGATAACTTTAAAGTCGTAAAAGTAAACCCGCCACTCGAAGCCTCCGCTCCTCCAACACCCATCTTCTCCCCGTCCCCCACACCAACCTCGATCGCACCATGGGCGACCGGGCCTTCTGCCACACAGCCCCATGTCTGTGGAACTCTCTCCCTACGCACCTTTTTTTAACCTTTATTTAACCAGTAAAAACCACATTGAGACTGAAGTCTCTTTTACAAGTGTGAACTGGCCAAGACAAGAGGCAAAATAAGTGACACAGCTCTGCCAGTAACAAAACAATACACAACAAAAAACAGGACAGACATACAATGCTCATAAATACAGTACCCACTATATTATACCTGAGAGCATGAGAGAACATGTTTTACTGATTATGATGTTGCTTACGCTTCTTTTATTGTATTTTTTTTGCCATGCTTTTAGCCTTGTAGCACTTTGAGATTTGTAAGAATGTAAAGCGCTTCATAAATAAAATTCATTATTATCATTATTATTATTAAAGTAAGAAGACGGGCGGGAACTAACAACCGCGTGACTTTCCTGTGGATTTCTGACGTAATGCTGATGACATCAGTCTGGTCCACCGGTGTGGAATAGAGATTACAAATTCAGAAAATGTGAATAATACTATTCACACACTCTAAGTATATGGGGGGAAATATTTACTTCCTTGGCCTACTGGCCGTGTGCACAAGACATTTGGAGGTGATTGATCCAATGGTTTGTGCCACTCACTCACGCACACTTTTCCAGACGGTCTTTCTTGGAAGTATTAACAATTGTCCTGTAAAGCAGTCCATCAATGAATGTCTGTGTTACTCATCAGGTTAAAGCTCACACGGGGGAGGCTTTGTTTGGTGTGTTTGTGTAAAAAGCAAAGCTGGCATTAACGACAGCTCTTCTTTACACCACTATTGCAGGATCGGTGTATACAAGTGGCTTAAGACTCCATTAAAAGGCCTGTAGGCCTGTCATCAGGAGGATAAAAACACCTTGAAGTCTGACTTATGAGAGGTTGCACAAAGCCTACTGTGTACTACCAAAGGCTACTACAACAAATACAGGTTGCAAATCCAGGAAAACATTCCAGAGTGTCTGAATGATGCCATGTTTTTATTTGACTGACTGAGACACGACTAATATAATACCCCCATTATATCAGTGGTTCTCAACCTGTGGGCCCCACATGAGTTTTATTTATTTGTATTTTATTTTAGTTTGTTTGTTTTTTGGGGGGGGATGACAGTGAAGTGACAATTTAAGGAATTTTGTGACCATTACTGCATCAAATGTAATCAAACAACTACCAAATTGTCAAATAATACAAGAAATAAGCAAAGGTTTCGAACTGTTGTTTCGAAGTGTTGACTGTTGAGCTTGTAGATCGGCTATTTTTGCAATACTTATCTGTGGAACCGAAAATGTTATACCTCAACTCCTTCATTCCAAGTGCTTATCAGTGTGTGTGTGTGTGTGTGTGTGTGTGTGTGTGTGTGTGTGTGTGTGTGTGTGTGTGTGTGTGTGTGTGTGTGTGGAGGGAGGGGGGTGTCCCCACTTCAAGTATGATTATTTTGGGAGGGGCACAGCCTGAGAAGGAACTTGAGAACCACTGCATTAGAATAGATGACAATCATAATAACTTCCCTACTCAGAAAAATAATGATAATTTTGCACTTCATTTGACACTTTCTGGGTTGAATCAACACAATCAAAACAATGTGACACAGTAAACCAGCCAAGATGAATCCAGATCCACACACAGAAGCTTTCCTCCATTCCCTCACTCAATACCAGTGCTTTTCTAACGTTTTTGAGGCCAAGCCACACCAAAAGGGCAAGTCAAAATCTCAAGGCACTCCTGTATTCATATCCATGCAGGATAGGAAGTAGGAACTCTTATTACTCTAACAAAATGTACTTGTATACTGTCTGTATATTGCAATAATAATAATGTGTGGTCGTCACTAAATCCTATAAGGCACACCCTGGACTCAGGGGCCAGGGCACACCAATGTGCCTGCCCTTGGCACACCGTTTTGGGAACTACGGCTTTATACCACCCTAAATCGCTCAATCCACCAGAACAACCCACTGTGTGAATAATCAATCCAAGGCTGGAACCTCCCTGCCATGACGACATTGAGCAATGTTTTCTGTTTTGTTGCCTCCGTGACTCACAGTCTCAGCCTCCTAAAAGTGGTGGCATCATGCACAGCACGCCCCTTATGGGAATACCCCTGGTCTGCTCTGCACATTGCACACCTTTAAAGACATGGACCAAATCTAAAGCTGGATTTAAACTTCCTCGTCCGATTTACACTTTGTCGTCGTGTGCAGAAAATGCAAATCTACAAGCTCACAGGCGTGTGAGCCTGTAGATCTGTTACTTTCAGTGAGACATGTTGTATGATGGACCATAGTCTAAAATGTGCACGACTAGAGAGACTATACTGTCTTCCATGCATGAAGCCATGTGCTGGAACCAATCATCATGTCCAGCAGATTAGCTGTGTGATAATAATTATGGTCCCTGACTCTCATACCTTGACTCGGCTTGCAGGGTATGGTACTGTATGATGATGATGGTGTGGCCGACATTTTGTCGGAGGGGTTCTGTAGCCAAATACTCTGACGACAGCATGACCTTTGCATAACGTCGAAACAAGTGTCAATGCGGCCCGGTCCATTGTTTCAGAATGTGGTCATGCCAATGGGATCAAGGGTGGGAGAGAGAGAAACAGACCCTTACACTGGAACGACAGTCAAAATCACAAAGAGCCATTCATTCAGACCCCAGTTCCACAGCTGGTTCTAATATAAAGCTGGGAGGGGCATCGGGGAGAGAGAGAGAACGAGAGAGTCAACTACTGAAGAAAATAAGCCTCAAAACAAACATAATGGTTACTGAGGCCTGGTTGTGCATCCACGCACTGTCAGAAATTGGAAATACAAGCAGGCACAAATGTGTTAAGTGACCAACGTCTAGTTCTCGTGGTCCCGGAGGCTCCCACACGGACTGATCAGCCTCTTCATTACGTAAGATACTGAACAAGGCCTGCATTATGAATGCATCCTCATTACCGGTCCATAGAAAATTGACTATCCATGGCAAGATTGTTCAAGTCGTAGTCTGGATGAACAATAGAGTATATGTAGCTGTACCGACGTGCTTGTGTTGAAGGCAAATGCTTGTGTAACAGACAAATACTTCATGGGAGATAACATAGCATGAACTCTATCTCTCCTACACAGCACAGATGAACACACACAGACAACCATACACACCACCACAACATATCTGAATCCTCCTGGTCACAAGACTCAGGCTCAACAAACACAGCTGTACTGTAGAGCCTGGCATAACTCTTCCTAATTGAACCATCTCCTCCAACTTGGAACTGATGTTGATCAACCTCGGGTTGACCCTAAGTTTAACAATATTTTCCCATCCATACACTGCAAAATCCTTAAGTATCAATTTACATTTGAGAGTGTAAAAGTGCCCAAATGTTACAGTGGCTATGCCAACCCACTAAAATGCACTCAATGTGCCACTTATTGCACATATACAATATTTATCTTCTGTGACACGTGGCTCTCATCAGAAAACAGATAAGGTAAAAGGGAACCGGTCAGTTGTGACAGTCTGAGGTTTGATGGAGGAAGGGTTACAGGAAAGGCAGCTCCATCCATCTACTCCCCGGGGACCCAGAAACAACGTGCTCACTTCCGCCTAGCCTAGGAGAAAGAGTAACAAGGAGAAGGCCAAGACGAAATGAATCGAAGGGGAAGAAAAGGGTAAGCAAAGGAGAATGGTACAGTACGTTATAGTGAGAGTGGGGGGGAAAGAGGGGGAATGTGAGAAAAAGAAAGGGGAGACTGAAAGAGGAGGGGGAGGCGAGAAGAAATGCAGTGGAGAGTTTTAGATGGAAACTTCTCGAATGAGAACACCATGACTGTTCGCAGATCTGGAATCCAGCAGTATGAATAATTTTAAATCCCACCACTGACACCAAGACCTCGTCTGCTCTTGTTAAGGAACATCCCAGCGATTAGACACATGGGTTTGCAATAGCTCCTGACCTACAGCAAAGTAAATAAGGTTTCAAAAGACCATTTCCCATGATTTAAAGTGGCTACGCCTTGAGAGATTAAAATCATTGGTGGATTCCACTAAACTAAAAATAGACCCACAATAGAGAATCACTGAGTGCGACGTATTGTTTGTATATGTAGCTAAATAAAAATTCACTGTTCACTGTTTCTTTATGCAGATAAAAAGAAACAGAGATTTGTGTTAAATGTGGCGTGTAGCTCTAGGTCTGCAGATGTCTTCGTGCCTCCATGCATACTCTGGATCACAGATGGCTTCATTCAGCCAACTGGTCGTCGTCCTGAATGAATAATTAATCAATAAACTAGTACAAACCTCTCTGCTGAACAACTGCTGCACATGCACTGAATGTGGGGGCAGCAATGGCATACAGCATTATCATCAAGAAAGGAGGGTTATTTAATATTTACATGCCACTGAATGTCGGGGCAGCAATGACATACAGTACAGCATTATCATCAAGAAAGGAGGAGGGTTATTTTACATGCCAAGCTGCTGAATGGTGCACATCACTGTAGGACAAGAACAGCAACATGTTGAACCACTTCAAGCCTGGAGTCCCTATTGTATGCCATTTATAGGTGAAAATCTTCAAAATACTTCAAAAACATACTGTACAAATAAATCGCGAAATATTTCAAAATAGTGAGACACTATTTTAGCTGTTTTTTAAAATGATTTTAAGTGGTTATTGAGGCTCTCATCACTCATACAGTATAGTACAGCAAGCTCTGTTGATCGCAGGGATGACGTATCTGTGACTCATTCATTCGGAGGTTGAACTGGTGACAGTGAAGTCATCATAGCACAGACGTGGAGGAGACATGCCCCTACAGGGCTGTGGGTGTGTGTGTGTGTGTGTGTGTGTGTGTGTGTGGGTGTGTGTGTGTGTGTGCCTTGCTTTCACAGATGTCACTGTTTTTCACATTAAAGAGTGGTGGAATGGAGAAACAGACGGCACTAGTGGGGCTGGAGGGAGCGTTCTGGCGTTAAGGCCCAGCAGGGAGGGGTCTGCCTGCTCACATTTCTACTGGAACAGGAGCAGAATAAACACCAAGCCAGTTGCTATTGGTCATTGTGCTGACCTCCGACAGGAAACTGCCTGAGCAAAAGGGTGGGGCCGAGGGACAGGAGAGGAGTGGCGCGCAAACAAAGACGCCGGAGAAGAAAAAACATAAAAAGGAGCTACAGGAGGAGAATTCCCGTACAGCGGCTGTGTGGAGACGGGGATTAGGCAAGAAACGAGCGTCACAGAGTGCTGTAAAGATCTGAGGAAGTGCAGGCCAGGGGTTCTGGGTTCTGGGGTCTGGGGAGGAGGCAGACACAGTCCAGATGGCAGTGTTTGTGTGTCGGAGAGCTGGTCAGAGCAGTGTTGGGGTTCAAAGCTCAGGTCAGCGTGTGTGCTGCTGTGTCACCAGGGGACAGCACAGCAGGGTGGAGGAAGTAATCTCACAGACGGTGCTGATGTAGTAAAGTGGTTTCCTCTCAGGGAACTCATCAATGGCTTCCTGCATGGTTTAACCCATTTAGGACCCGAGGGCGATTCTACAAAAGTCTTCTAAATCCTAACAGTTTTCTACAAAAAGAAAAAAAACTACGTTGCTATATCAGTGGTGCCCAAACATTTTTATGTCAAGGACTCCCGTAATCATATTTATTTGGCTGCGGACACCCCCCTATCTCAAAATATTTAGTTACAGCCTTCCAGGGAAACTAAAGGACAAAACATTTACTTAAAAAATATACTGTATATTCGCGATATGAGCTTGTATATCTGCTGTTTTTGAATAGCAGATATATAAATATATATATAGTATAAAAGTATATAAATAATAAAATAAAGTATAAAATAATGGTTAAAGTGGTTACACAGGTGTTTTCCCATGCAGGTTTAATGGGTTAATCTGAAGGCCTCTGTGAACACAGACTACAAAAGCAGTAGGCCTACATTCTACTGGCTGGGTGTGCACTGCAGTGCTGAATGGAACTGTCCATCTTCTTTTTTTCAGGTGATTAGCGGATTAAAGGAGATTAAACCAGATTAGTCAAGCAGATAATGATTTCTTTGCTCAAAGTACTTTAAATTCCTGATCAGACCATATGCCCGCTGCAAACATGACATGGTTTGGTTTCCCCGCTCAATTTAAATAAGTAAGGGTATTAACCCTTAAATCCTGACCAAAATCTCCTGGTGGGCGCTGCAGCCTACAACTGACTGTTTAACTTCACTTAGTAAACTGTTCTTCTAAACCTTCTGGTGTAAACAGACGATTCATTAGTATGTAGATCTATATTTTGTCATAAGTAAAACCATAGCTTTAGACTGACAACCTGACAAGGTGTTAAATCATAAGTAAAACCATAGCTATAGACTGACAACCTGACAAGGTGTTACTTCATAAGTAAAACCATAGCTATAGACTGACAACCTGACAAGGTGTTAAATCATAAGTAAACCCATAGCTATAGACTGACAATCTGACAAGGTGTCACTTCATAAGTAAAACCATAGCTATAGACTGACAACCTGACAAGGTGTCACTTCATAAGTAAAACCATAGCTATAGACTGACAACCTGACAAGGTGTCACTTCATAAGTAAAACCATAGCTATAGACTGACAACCTGACAAGGTGTCACTTCATAAGTAAAACCATAGCTATAGACTGACAACCTGACAAGGTGTTACATCATAAGTAAAACCATAGCTATAGACTGACAACCTGACAAGGTGTTACTTCATAAGTAAAACCATACTGTATAGCTATAGACTGACAACCTGACAAGGTGTTACATCATAAGTAAAACCATAGCTATAGACTGACAACCTGACAAGGTGTTACATCATAAGTAAAACCATAGCTATAGACTGACAACCTGACAAGGTGTTAAATCATAAGTAAAACCATAGCTATAGACTGACAACCTGACAAGGTGTCACTTCATAAGTAAAACCATAGCTATAGACTGACAACCTGACAAGGTGTCACTTCATAAGTAAAACCATAGCTATAGACTGACAACCTGACAAGGTGTTAAATCATAAGTAAAACCATAGCTATAGACTCATGACAACCTGACAAGGTGTCACTTCATAAGTAAAACCATAGCTATAGACTGACAACCTGACAAGGTGTTACATCATAAGTAAAACCATAGCTATAGACTGACAACCTGACAAGGTGTTACTTCATAAGTAAAACCATAGCTATAGACTGACAACCTGACAAGGTGTTACTTCATAAGTAAAACCATACTGTAGCTATAGACTGACAACCTGACAAGGTGTTAAATCATAAGTAAAACCATAGCTATAGACTGACAACCTGACAAGGTGTTACTTCCAAGCATATAGTCAACAATATCCTTATGATCTTTTTTACTTTTTGTGATTGATTTAATGTTTTTTTACTATGTAACACTCTGAGATTCCGTGTGAATGAAACATGCAATACAAATAAAATACATTATTATTATTATTATTATTATATTGTTTTTGTTTGTGCGTGTCTAATTGGAAGGGTAGGCGGTGTAAGGCTGGCCTTATCCATCGCAACACTCATCCTGGAACAACGTTGGAACAAGAATCCAGAGATTTAAGAGAAACAAATCATTATGAAATAGCAATTAAACCGACAACTTCACTGTCTGGGCCTCTGGGGGTAGTGTTATGGTAATAGAGAGATAGCAGGCTATAATAACAAATATTAAAGGTCTCTCCAAATGTTGTTCTAAGCCGTTAAGCTAAACAAAAATACCAGATCTACAAGCTCACAACGCCTGGTGATGCAATGTATTGCCAATGTCTTCATGCAACAAAGTAGCCTATCAATCAGGCTTAAATTAGCAGTATAGTGCAGGATAGCCAAGTGGTTCTCAAAGTGTGGTCCAGGGACCCCCAAGTCCTTGAGCAAAATGTGAGCAACAAAATCAGTTTAACCATTTTAACCCTATTGGATTTTTGAAATTAGCTGATCTACAAGCTCACAAAACACAATGCATACATTGATCATTATAGTGTAGATGTTTTTGTTTTGTTTTTGTTTTTCTGAAGATATCTTTGGGGCTTTTTGCCTTTATTGATAGATAAACAGTAGGTTGACAGGAAACAGGGAGAAAAATGGATTACCAGCCTAGGTGCCCAGAGTCCAGAGCGCTAGCCGGGCCCAGGCCTATCTATGCCTAGGTGCCCAGAGTCCAGAGCGCTAGCCGGGTCCAGGCCTATCTATGCCTAGGTGCCCAGAGTCCAGAGCGCTAGCCGGGTCCAGGCCTATCTATGCCTAGGTGCCCAGAGTCCAGAGCGCTAGCCGGGTCCAGGCCTATCTATGCCTAGGTGCCCAGAGTCCAGAGCGCTAGCCGGGCCCAGGCCTATCTATGCCTAGGTGCCCAGAGTCCAGAGCGCTAGCCGGGTCCAGGCCTATCTATGCCTAGGTGCCCAGAGTCCAGAGCGCTATAGCCGGGCCCTGGCCTACTGTATCTATTTATTTATTTTGTAATCTTGAAAAAGTTAGAAAAATGTGGAATATTTGTGAATCTTTTCAACAACACAAATCGTGTTATGCTGAAAAGGTCTGACTGAGAACCATTGGGAATGGGATATATAGCCTAAGACAGGCCAAAATATATATAATTTATCACCTGAATTAAGGTGACTTGATTGATTGACATAAAAAGAGCCTGTCAGTTCAAACCCACAATGCAATACATTTTCTCATGTGAGTGTTGCACACAAATGTTAGTTGAAGTGTCTTACAGTATGCAACTACTGTATTTCCAGCAAAGGAATAATAATTATTTTGGTCAGATGATCTTGTTGAGCTGGTCATTTTGAAAAGAGCTCTCAAGGGCGAGGTTAGCTCTCAAGTCAAAAAAGGGTGGGCACCCCTGGCCTAAAATGTCACAACAAATTTGCTATCAAGGGACAAGTGTGCCATGCTGAAAGAGTCCTCCTATCCCTAATGACCCTTGACACATATGGAGCAGCGGGTTCAGCGACATAATTTCATTAGTTTCGCTGAACCATCTAAATTGCCCGGCGTGTGGCCCACCGTGCAAATGGAGTTTATAACCTTTACATTCCTAGCTGTTGAATTCCTCCGCAGAGCCCCTCATCGGTCCAGAACGCTGTAACCGAGTCCACCGTGAGACAAGGCAGACACATTCCATCCCTCCAGTCAGTGTGGCTGCAGAAAACTTAATGAAGGTAAACTCCAACTGAGCACAAATCTAAAGATGGAGACTATTACCACCAGCCCCGGGCAGCAATATGACAATGGGACAGACATCATGCGAAGCCATAGAGGCTGTACTGCTAATGGTGCTGTTAATTTAGGTCAAATAAACTACTAGGCGAGCCAAGTATTATTGTATTGTAGTATAGATCAGATTAGACAAACAGCTGCGCCTCAAACCCATGCAGTGTCAAGTTAATTCTGTCTGTCTCCAAAATGTAACTTTGAGAACAACTTTTCTCAATTGCGCAACATCCCCACAAAGGGCTGTCATCGTGGGCTAAATCATCGATTCGTGGTGACCATCTTAACAACTAAGCACGTTTGAGGGCAAAAAGCGGCAGAGAAAAACTGATGCACATCTGGAAGTAATGAAAACTCTCACAATGCATGATCACACCCGCTCCCCAGAGTCTAAAGCAGCTATGGATGGATGGGGGAGTCTTTACATTAACGTATCACACATTGGACAAATGATGTTGGGCATAAATAAAACAATAGGCTACATAACGTATAGGATATAGTAGGCTACACAAATCATGACAAATGCATCATTGTCTAATAAACATGAAACTTTTAATAATAATAATAATAATAATAATAATAATAATATTTTCCACCAGCTACGCTCGTTCAATGGAGGAAAACGTGTACAGTACTGCACATTAGAATGATGGTGAATCTGATATTGCTATAGCAGCACGCACCACACAGCATGCATTGTGTGCGCTCCTCGGCGCACGAGATTATCAATGATGCACACTGACTGGACTGACGCGCACAGCCACAGACAGATAGCTAGGGGACAGTCTAAAATATTACACAAATATTCGTTTAAATGACCAACCCGTAAGCATGTCACCAGAGCGTTCTGGAATGCTCTCACCACGTTGAAAAATATGATTCAAAGCGGGGTGTTTTTTAAGGATAAACCCAAAACAGACCGTTACCCCGGAGAGAGAGAGAGGGAGGAAAGGGCTGTACCACGCTTCACAAAAGAAAAAGTCCGTCCAATCCAAGACCGCATAACAATCTGTTTAATTAAATACATGTTAACACATCTAAAAGCCTCGTAAACAACCAACATTGCTATATGAGTAGCTATAATGCATGTTGTCCTTACCTGTCCTCTGCATGGAAATCCTTTCAGACAGACGCTTTGGCCCAGGGGCTCTCTCTCTCTCTCTCTGACAGGGAGACAAAAACACTGCAGCCAAGATGCTCACAAAGACCTCCCTCCATCTGCTCTTAAAGGCACAGTCCACCGCTACGTAGAAAACACAGTGAAAATCAGGCGAGGTTATGTAGTGGACACACTGTAGTCGAACCCAAGCCTCGTTTATACCCGGTTCCTTTCGACAAGCCAAGCGACACCGTGCGATGATGAAGTTATATCCAAATACTGAAATACATCTATTCTAACCCCTATGGTCCAAACGTATTGCATCATAGTCTTGGATCAAGAGTAATACTATTGATTGTTTATTTGTTTGATTGATTTAAATATTTATTAACAGTTTGCAGAATTACAGACAGGCCTAGCCCTAGAGTCTAGGGCAACTTTTGGGAAATCGAATCCCTTGGAATCCACATGAAAGAAATGCATTCTGAGAAGGAAGACAGTGTATCCCAAGCCGTGGATATGCACGGATATCCTAAGCTGTGCATATCCATGTGCATGCCTATTCCCACTAGGCTGAGGAAGAAATGCCACTTGACAGTGTTGTATCTGATGGAACCACATTTCATTAATTTAGCCTAGATAATTGATTTAAACTAAAAGTGTAACCCAACTGTGCTAATATTATTAGTTTTGCAAATATAAAATTGATAAAATACTATAGACTATACTATAGTCTAGGGCCTATGACTATATAGTCTATAGTATTTTATCGATTTTATATTTGCAAATCATATGATTTGCACATTTCAATAATCTTAATCATCTAAATTGGGATGTGATATGCATAATGCATGAGGATATATTTTTTCTCTAGTCGTGAACTGGCTATTAATGTTTCCGTTTGCCTAAGTCCTCTTCAAACTGGTAGGTTTGTGGTCTGTGCCTCTGTGGTCAGTCTGGTTAACTCATTTTTGGGTCTTGATTCGCATTAGACTATAAAATCCTAATAACCCATTTGGTAGGCATAAGCTTCAATTAGTTTTATTTGCGTGTAATAGTTTTATTATATCTAATCATGTGACATCGTAAAACATGTCACATTTTCAAAATGGCTGAGAATATGGGGAAAAAACCCTCAATTCCATTCATTATTTTCAGGAGACATTTACGGATATGATTTCATAACATGATGTCATATGGCCATATTACAATTAACTGGATGGACACTGCATTGAGGAACTGCATACGCAGATAGATTCTGAGACATGGGGTTTGCATTGATTTAGTGTTAACTTGCATAGAAACATATGCCCTATCCATATGCTCAGGAAGAAAAAAACAGCTAAACGGCAAAAAATATTTAGGCCTATTCCTATAGTATACTATACCCAGTTACGGTAGGGCAATATGAATAATATGACTTAATTTGCGATCTTTAGATCTGGATGGAGGTTAAGCTGTAAATAAGCTACATGTGAATGAAGATCAATGTTGTCATAGCCTGAGCTAATGCTAGACATTTCTGGCCTAGGTGGGAGGGCCACGGCTCAGAAAAACGCGCACCCTGATTGGTTCACCGATCTGTCCGTCAGCCCCGGTCTCCCCCCCCCCCCCCCCCCCCGTTGGTTTTTTATCTTAGACGGTGTGGTGGGTTATTCAGCCATTCTCCTCATTTTCCTCGCATAGCCTCGTTTGAAGTTCCACTGGTAATGATTTCCTCACGGTGTTATTTTGAGATGTGCACACCGCTCAGAGCCCTGACGTCACGTAATTTGGAGCGACACCTACGCGGAAGGGTTCACTCCCACTTTTAGACCAGTGCAGCCCATGCGTAAATCCAGGCTTTCATTTTTCGCGCAGACGAAATGAAAGCCTGGGTATCGAGGCTAATGTTGTCATAACTGACACATTTAGAAGGATGTTGTGTAATTCATCAGTAGTAGGCTGCTGTTTCATTCAAATCTATACATAAACACAAATAACAGTGGCCCCAAATGAGAAAGAAGAAAACTTTAATAGAAGCAGTAAAAAAGTTTGACATGAATAAATAACAAGTACGCAGCTCTGATTGGTAAAAAAACAAAAGAACATTTTGACCAACTTACAAAAGCAGAGATCATAATAGTAGTACAGTGGCAGGTGCTGGAGTTTGGATACAATAGTGCAATACAATAGCTACAGTAGTTCCAATACAGTAGTTTAGAAATCAGCTACATGGATTATAATTATTCTGTAGCCAGTGGAAGATAAGATATAGGACACATGCTTTGACACCTGTTCAACTATAACCACAACAGGACATTCTTAACAGGAACATTAAGGTATTCCATTAAGGTACTCCATTTATAAATCAGACTACCGTTACACTGAAGGTCCTAGTTAAAAACATTCTTGGACTGCATGACAGCTTGTCAGGGGCAGTGCTTCCAAGGCGAACATCTCTATTGTGACGGTTTTGGTCAGTGCATTCTAGTAGAATTTCACAGTGTTTTAAAAACAAAACATAAATCCAATTTAAAAACATTGTCTTGCCCATTTCTTCCCATGCTAATAAACCTTTACGTCTTTAACTCCTACAGTATTGCCTCTGCAGAATTTGGACTGAGGCTCTCAAGTGTGGAAAGTATGATCCTTATCTCTGCTCTATAATGAATTCGTATAATGAGAGATGGGCGGATGAATGTGAGAACTTGATGACGGAGGAATGTCAGTTATTTGGTATGTTGATACCAGAGAAGCTCCCTGGGAAGATTTAGTTTGTTTTGTATGTCAGTTTACTACTGCTTGGTCCCGTAACACAATGAAGTAAAACAAGAATAACTGAACTGAACTTTCAGAAAGGACACAAGACTCTATGAGTGCCGGGACCTCACTCATTTCACAGTGCTGGTAACAGCCCTTTCAACAGCAAACATGACATATACACAGGCAAATACACCGCGATCCTCTGCAGTCGAGCAGACACACTGCTCACACTGCTCACAAGGCATCCAAAACAAACGCGCAATTACAGAAGTTGCTCAGAGAGTGCCTGGATGCCGGGCAGGCGGGCGTTCTATAAAAATCTAAAATCACCACGTCATTCCATGCCATGGGTGCTTCGTGGCCGGACTACCCTTGAAGGCAGGAACTCAGATTCCCAGGAGACAGAACCGTACACCAAATGACTATGTTTACAGTGCAGATAAACGTCCAGTATAAACAGATGAGGGTTTTTCTTTTTCCTATAGGAGTGAGATACAAATGAGGGAGTGGTGAAGGGGGGAGAACTAATGAGTGGCGATCTGGGTGGTAGCCGGCAGGTGCGGTTGGGGGGAGGATGCAGTCTTTGCCCTTGTGCTCATGACAGTTGGTGTGGGCTGGGGCGCTAAAAGGATATAATGAGACAAATTTTCTTAAGCTTGTACTGTAGTTTCTTCTTTTTGCCGGGCCTCTGCACTTCAGCAGTCCACTTTGCGAAGACTAGAGCGGCTGTAGGAATTCCTATGAGAAGACAGCAAGGCAAAGTTGAATCTTGACATGTTCAGTTCGGTTGCTCCATTTTGCATTGTTGTGTGACATTTTGGTCACTTCAAAAAAATGTTTTAGACGTGGTTCAAATGACAAAGAAGACTCACTCATAACTACTGAACAAGTGATAAAATGAGCAATATATAAGTGTGAATGGTGCCTCATCAGGCCAGCTGGAGGTGATGCACCTGCACGATTCTTGCTCAAATGTGAATCTTGATTTTCCTCCACAATAATTGATTCTCACACGATATTTATTGTCTTTAGTCTGTAGTCACTGAACTACATTCAAAATGCGGCACCTGGAGCCAACTACTGTGGCTTTAAACAGACGTTAAGTGCTTGACTTAAACCTCTCCTAAAGTCTCTCTCTTGTAGCAAAACACATAAGAGTAACTAAAATGAATTAACTAGTGCTGCACGATTCTTGCTCAAATTTAGAAATGAGATCGAATCTGGATCGCAATCTTTTTGAGTGGTGCAACCACTGTGTGGGTGGGTGGCTGGGTGTGTCTGAGCACGAAAACAGCATGGTTGTTTTTCACCACCTGTGCGGAACCTAACACACACACAAACACACACATTTTAACTGTATGGTGATTTTGGGTGTGCCAGTACAGTACAGTAAGAGTACAGTACAGTTGAGGGTACAGTAGAGGGACCCCATACGGTAACTCTGTAATTTCTCAACCGTTTCGGACGCGGTGCGGCTCGCTGGAATCGGGCCAACACCCTGGGTGCATTCCTGTCTGGAACTTCCGCCCCACCCCCGGGGACCCCCACGCGGAGTTACACCACTCACTTCACACGGGTGTGATTTTTTGATTAAATGTGCAGCACCACTATTGAATTAATTAAACATTATTCCAGTTGATAGCTGGTCATCAGCTGTGTCTGTCATCAAGCTGCAGAATGAAAGGAATTAGTTGAACCCAGCGTTGCTATCATAATGTTGTTCTGGCTCATGCAGTTTGTCTATGTTCTGCTTTGTATTATAAACCTGACAGTTCTCCAACCATTAGTTACATGCTGCTGCCAAAAGCAGTGAAAAACACAAATGATATACTGTTAGTTTCTATATAGCAAATCAGGTTCCAACAATTGCACCAGGCACCTCCTATATAATTAATGTTCAACATGTGTTAGGCCATTTAGCATCCATTTAATCTATCATGTAGCAGGCCATTATTGTGGGTCCTGTTACTACAAGTCACGTATGAAACACGAGTCTGGAACCTTGGGGTACAATATGGTTAGGTGTCATGTTGCTATTGTTGTGCTTCACATTTTGTAAAGCAGCGTTCCTCTGTGGAGGAGTGTGAGGTCATTTTGTGTACCGGTCTGCGTGGGCGGCGTCTCGAGTTACCGTTGTATTTGTGCAGCGGGAGCCGGCAGGGACCTGTACAGCTGGGGAATCTTGCGGTTGATGAGGGGACCCAGGGCTTCTTTCAGCTTATTGTAGTTCCTCTCCATTTCCCTGTGGTAGTCCTTCTGATCTGGACCAATCAGGGTTTTGTTCTTCCTCAGGGCGTCCTCACACCTGCATGACAAGAGCAGAGTGAGACACAGGGAGTCAAGGCTTTTGTTTTGATTGGTTCTTCTGTGGTGTCTGGGGCTTCAGCCGTGTGTCATCACCTCTTCGTGAAGTCCTTAAAGCAGAGGCGCAGCTTGTTGTGATGGCGGAACAGCTTGGGGTCATCAGGAATGTCGGAGAGGAAGACCTGCGCCACCTCCAGGGGGCCCTGTGAGGGAGAGGAGTGGGTTACATATCTGCAGAGGAATGTCTGCTAGTTCCTTACATCTCACTAACAAATATAAACCCTTTCATGGTGTTATTACTGTACATGCTGTAAAATGACCAGTTGCTCCAGCTCTCTAAATAGAAATACAAGCACCTGGTTGACTGTCGTGCCCACAGAACCCTGCAGCACCATCTGCAGCATCTTGGAGTCGGAAGGCTCCTGGGTGGTGGCAAAGGCCAACTCCTGAGTCTTCTTCTGCATATCCTCAATGGCCACTTCCATGGGAACCAGAATGATCTGGACAATCAAATCAACAAACGAGTCACTTAAAAGTCTGGTTTTGTGCTTATATGTGATTTATTTATAAAGATCTGCATTTACATTTGGCCAAATGAGCATAAAACCGTCACTAGGCCATGCACACAAGCATCGAGCATGTACCATGCAGTGTTTGCCACTGAACACTGCCGTGTCGTTTGTGAAGCTAAATTCATAAACTGCACACACATAGTAACTTAAAGTTTGGACAGGGAGGCCACGCTATTATTAGACATCTTGTTTGTCAAAGGAAGCGGCTGTACAATAACCAAACCAATAAACAAACCATGAAATTAATTCAAACCAGGTTATTCTATTTATGTTCCACACACTCATCCATACCTCCTCTTTGTGAATGACGTTGACGCGTGTCTTGATGTAGGGGAATGCGTGCGAGGTGGTCAGTATGGTCTTGCGTTTGTACTGCTCGTAAAGGTCGCCGTGGGCTCGGCCGTCCAACGTGAAGGGGGTGCAGTACATGAAGGTACGCAGGTTGTAGTTCTTGTCAAAGTAGGTGATTCTCTCCTTGAGCTCATAGGTGTCAAAGAAAGGCTCCACGTAGGTGATCTGGAGGTAGGCCTGAAAGGAAGACAAACACAGTCAGTGCAAACACCCGTTATGACAAATGGGTATTAGATTAACTTTGTCTCTCTGGCTCTCTGTACCTTATTGGGATCCATTTTGTTCTTATCCACATGGTTGGAGTCCTTTATAATTTCCACCACATCCTCCCCAAACCGCTCTGAATAAAACTCCTGTATTAAAACCCCACCACACCCCAAACAAACAAGAACAGGAAATCAGTCATCTTTACAAATATTTAGCTCAGCGCCACAAAGAAATCATTCAGACTTGTTGTAGCTGCAGATAACGTGCCTCCAGCCTGTGGGAGATCTCCGCCAGCTTGGTGATTGACGGTTCCTTGTAGACAAACTCCTGCTCATCCAGGTCTCCAAAGCGACAGCCATAGAAGCCCACCCGGAAGTAAGTCCCAAACATTCTCTACACACTGAAGACGAGATGAAAGAGAAGAGCGGATTGAAGGGTGTTGCGGAAAAACAAACAACCAACAAAAAATGCTGATGACCAAAGATTAGACAAGAATAACAATCCATTTCAGAACGAGCATACACAGAGTGGCTTAGGAAAGAACGATAGATTCGTGACTATGAATTACCTAAAGTGAGCTAGAAATTAAAGAACCTCCCCCCACCCCTTCCCCCGGAGTCCATCAATATTCCCTGTCAGTCTCCAGTGTGACGGATAAACCCCAAATGAAAACATTCCTTCTCTAGAAAACAACATTGCATGTTTACCAACAGAAATATGACAATCCTGGGGGACAGTGTGAAAACATACTGTTAAGACAGAAATTGAGTGCTTTCTGCCTTTAGTTGACATGTTGCAACATTTAAAACCAGCTGAAACCACAAAGATCAACGAGCAGGCTCAGGAAAATTGAATCCAGTTGCTCTCGTAACATGGGCTTCACCCAACTATGTGAAAGTGTGAGGGCCAGCCATTTGTCTGAATAAGTGCAGGGAGATGTTTTATTGCAATTTCACTCACCAATAAAAGGTTATTCAAACGGGCCAGGACCAGGGAAGAAGCCACAGGGAAGAAAGGGAAAACATCAGGTTTAATCCAAATTAAGTAGCTGTAACTGTATCTGATAGCTGATAAATATAAACATGTTTAAGTAAAGATAAATGTCTTACCTCCCATCCTGAGCTCTAGAAGAGTTGAGGAAAAACATCAAATAATATGTGTGAGATGAACATCAAGTGAGAGATTATTTTCGAATCTATTTCTACAAAGAAAACCCAGTCCAGCGCTCCTGAGAGCAGGATGGAAGCGTGAACTCACCTGGTTGTAGACTTTGTTGAAGGCCTCTTGCAGCTTGCCGTGGACAGTGGAAAGCTTCTTGAAGTCTCGGTTGGCCTCGTGGATGGGCAGCAGGATCTTGTACACTTCATTTATGGCCTCATACATGGCAGCCTGAAACACATGTTGGCACATAATCTATGTGCTTTTGGGCTGACAGCGGCCGAAAGATAGGGAGGCAACCCCAGAAGCTGGTTCCATCCACAGATGGCGGGGTTGATAGTATTATGCACTGGTGAAAGGTGGAATGTACATGTATGTATGTATGTATGTACTGTGTATGTGTGCAACGAATAACGGAATTAAACAAATACATTCATTATAAAATCAATTTAATAATCGCTTTATGTGTATGAATTAGGGCTTAAGTGACTTAGCAATTGAAAAAACCTAAACAAAACCAAAACACAATGACAGAATTAGGAAGATAATGTGCGTTTACGTGTGTGTGTGTGTGTGTGTGTGTGTGTGTGTGTGTGTGTGTGTGTGTGTGCACTGCACATTGGTAAATGTCATGTTTGGCCGCTGTTCATGTCTAGCCTACTGTCTATAAAGTGCTGTCTATAAAGTGCAAATGAATAAATGCATTATCTGGTGGGTGAAATGGACAATAAAGGGACTGACACAACCATGAGCAGTGTTATCCGTACCATGTTGAAAGAAGAAGCCGCTTGCTCCAGGAGACCCACCAGACCAGACTCACTGAAGTACTTCCCCGCACAGATCCCCTCCTCCTCTGGAGACAGGATGTCATCAGACACCGCAGACTCCTCCAGCACGTTGGAGGAAACATTCTGCAGGAGAAATGTCAAAACAAAAGTGTTACGTATGGCTGAGTGGACGCCCTGCATGATGTGCACAGTTTCTTTATTTTCATTATGCCAATAAACTCCTCCCTACACACATTTCGGCTGTTGTCTCCTACTGGCTCACCTACCAGTGAGGAGCCCCCACCGGGAGGACGTAGAGCCTCAGTCCTAATCCTCCCTTCCCCTGAACACGGATCAAATTGTGTTGGTGTTGTAGACGCTCAACAAAGTCGCATGCACCACGGTGGACACTTTACCACTGTGCCACCCGAACAACTTGTGCTCTCTAAACTACCTACTGTACCTTCTCTAGGAATGGTGAACCTGAAATCAACTAACCACTTAAACCACATTATACTGTGTTGCCCGCGGTCCCACAAAGCTCTAGCTCCTCCTTTTTTCCTTCTAAACAAAACCTCTTTCTCTGAAAATAGCAATCTCCAAGCTTCTAGATCTGCTATTTACACTGAATGTTTGCCTGTTTTGCCAAACGTTCGTCTATTATGACATGCTCCAAATAGAGACGCTAGGGTTCATGTGGTTAGGAATCAGACTAAACGTGCGCGCGCGCACACACACACACACACACACACACACACACACACACACACACACACACAACCCCTTTTTGGGTATTGTATTTTTCTTTCCTTTTCCATCATTGTTTATCCCTCAGGCTTGCTTTTTTTGTATGTCAGGTTTTGTTATCATAGTTTTGGGTGGGAGCTTACTGGTAGTCCAGTTATCAAGCTTTGTTTGGGTTTAGTGTGGTTTATCTTTGGTTTCGGTAGTTTATGTGGACAAGAGCTGGGTTCACACGGCCCATTGCATGGCTGGCTCAGTAGCTTACCCATCATCTGTTCTGTGTGGCTGGGATCTCCAAACCATTTCATTTGTTTTCTTTTGTACTTTTGAGTATGGCTTTACTTATTTTCATCTCCCCAAGTTCTTGCCATATGTTTCTAGTCATTTACAGAGGCCCTCAACACAGGTGTGACTCATTTAGATTTTAGTCATTTACAGAGGCCCTCAACATAGGTGTGACTCATTCGTGAGTTTAATCCAATATCAAACCAACACTAACCTGAAAGGTGACACAACCGATGGGCAGGTAGCGACAGTCCTCCAGCATGTTGAGGTACTCTGCCACTAGGGCAGCACTGTGGACCAGGCAGTGGGCCGCTTCGGCGTGGTTCCCCCTCTCCGAGTGCTTCCCTGCCATATTCTGTAGCCACGTGAGACGGAGGTCTGGAGAGTTCTGGTAGCCCTTAGCAATCCTAAAGAGAGAGACAGAGAGGGAAAGATCAAACTACAACGAGATGAGACTCGCCAAGCAAGGCTGGACTTATATAATGAACAGATTGCAAGAACGTACAGAATGTTGCTGTACATGCAAGTACCTGTACATCAGGTCAATGAGCATCTCTGGGTCTTGCTGATGTTCTTTCATCTTGACAGTGTCGGTTAGAATCATGTGCAGGTTGAAAACCAGATCTTGGACCTATGAGTTAAGACAGCAACTCAGCACGACCTGCTTCAACATCACCACTGCAGACAGACTACTTTTCTACATTCTACCTTTTCATTCTACCACGGATGCTGTAAAGACTAGAGTGATGGCTGTGATTGTAGCCTATACCTGTTTCCTAACACTTAAGGTCCTTAAACACCGGGAGAGTGACGAGTAAATTCATACATATTGATGCTGTTATTCAGAGCGAAAAATATATCTTGTTTCAAAAATACATTATGTCGCTTTATTGCTGCGTAATATTTGTGTTCCGTGTGGATGTAGTACACAATCAGCAGTTTAACTTACACACCGTAATGTGAATTAATCAAAATAAACGCTCGCAGTGTGTAATGACCTTCATTCTTCTATCGCATGGTAGTAATAATAAAAGGTCCATGGAGCTTTCTCCGTCCTTTCACTTTGTAAGTTGCATATTAAGATGAGATCATCTGCTAAATGCCTATAGGAAATCTTTTGACACTTCACGTGTTCACGTGTACCTGCTCAGGGAAGGGCGTGTCCCTCAGTTCATGGTCCTCTTCGGCGTACGTCAGAATGGTTTTCAGAGAGTGCCGGAGGTGGTCCTCGTTGAAGTTCTGAGACGTTCCCACCAGGGAGGACAGAGACATGGTCACCTGCATCTTCACCCTAGCAAAGTTCTGGGCCCCAAAGACCAAGGTGTTGCACAACATCATCATTGTGAACACAAATGTACTCCAGGTCTGATGATGTATTCCCACACGCGTGTAGTCCGTGGATAAATTACTGTCTTGTCTTCCATGGTTATGAAAATGTATCAAAAATGCAAAGCTAAAGACTTAGATCTTTGGGTTAGTCACTGCACTAGTGCACTTCAACCTCTTGTAAAGATGAGTGTGATCCTCTCACTATAGAACTATAGTATGAGGAGGGGGTTTTCACTGGAGCACACTGATGGACTTATATTACGGGGTGACAGGTTGGCATTGACATAATGTTTAATTTATGCTCTAGGAAATCTGCGACACGTCGTGAGATTGCAGATTGTACAGTATAAAGAAGTATAAATTGGGTCTTAAAGATCACCACAGAGTTAAAGTTGGCTGGTTTGATTCCAGCTGGACACTGGTGACGGGAGACTGTACAGTACAGGGTGCCCACTTTCCCAGAGTGCCCTTGAGCATTGCCCTGCAGCTGAACCAGTGCTCTGACATCTCAGATCTTCTGTACGAAAATGCATGTGTTCGCTCACAATGAAGAGACATTCTTATATTAATGGTAAATGGTGCATTTATATAGTGCTTTTATCCAAAGCGCTTTACATAGATTGTGCATTACATGTACCCATTCACACACACACACACACACACACACACCGATGGCAGAGGAAACCATGCAGGGCAGTGAGGCAAAAATCAGGAGCAATTAGGGGTTCAGCGTCTTGCTCAAGGATATTTCGACACCAACTCTGGGGGAGCCCAGGATCGAACTGGGAAACTCAAGGTTCCCATCTGTTCTACCAGCTACTGTACACCCAGGCCACTGTACCCCCACTTATCAAACTCTATTTTCCATCAGTCTGCTCCAGTGCTTCCCTTTTCTAACTAAACACACTCACGTTCTCCTTTCCAACAAAACTGAACACACTTACGTTTCCGATCTCAAAGTTCTGCCTCATGAGCAGATAGAGTGAGGCGGAGGCGTGGCTTCGGACGGGGGCCACGCTGCTGCCACAGTGACGCAGCAGACGCAGACACAGGTCAGCACACAGCTCAGTGTCCTCTTCAAACAGCATCTCTGGAAACTACAGACACAGACACAGGTCAGCACACAGCTCAGTGTCCTCTTCAAACAGCATCTCTGGAAACTACAGACACAGACACAGGTCAGCACACAGCTCAGTGTCCTCTTCAAACAGCATCTCTGGAAACTACACAGACACAGGTCAGCACACAGCTCAGTGTCCTCTTCAAACAGAATCTCTGGAAACTACGCATGCACGCACAACAACACTGTTACTTTTCAGGATTCAAATTCAAAAACAGTAAAAACACTTTTGACGTTTTAGTGTATGATCAATTAGGCCCCAATTGATCATACTACAGTATCATACTAAAGCAGGGATTCCCAAACTGTGGTGCGTGCACCCTCTGTGGTGCGATCGCCTTCTGCAAGTATATGCAGAATATATTGTATGGCTGCCATATTCAGGTTCATGCATATATGTGGATATAGGAAATATGTCTCTATATACAGTATCTTATGCGACATATATTTCAAATAATATGTCACATATGTTGCAAATTGGAAGGTAACAGGGGGTGCACGGCCAAAACAAGTTTGTTAATCGCTCCACTAAAGCATCAACGGTATTTTATTAGGGCATCCATTAACGGAGGGGAAAAGAAAGTTAAAATATGGTTCTGCTTGATATACACAACGATATAATTGCTTTTATATTCTGTAATGTCAAAATGGGCCATTGTTCCGTCACCTTGTAGACCAGAGCCCTCTGTGTGGTGAAACAGTGCTGCAGGAAGAGGGCGCTCTGGTTCCCTGCCATGCTGTGGAGGAGGACCCTCAGCACACCGCCCAGGACGCTCTCCTTCAGCTCCGACGCTACCACCGTCTGAACACAACACCACGCCGTTTAGATTGTCTGAAAGCAGCACTATGTAGTTCGGGGGTCATCAGTTCAGCGGCCACTTTGGACACATGACATGGCAGCCAACGTCAAAAATAGCCAATTTGCTCAGACACTATGACGTAAAATTATTCATTCATTGTCAATGGGAATTTAATGTTTGTGTAAGACGAAAATCTACACTAATAGCTGAATATAGGAGGGGCTAGCCGCCTTTAAAAAAAAAGGTTCCATAGCGCTGCTTTAACTCTGACGGTTCAAACATGGTGGAAACGTTTGTAGTTGTACCCTCTTCGAGTTACAGGTGGACAAATGAACACTGAGTGTGCCATCTGAAACAATGTCACGGTTTGATCTCTGTGTTTTTACCGTGACTATGGTCTCCAGTGTGTCCAGCACTATCAGAGAGGCCTCGGTAGCCAGGTTCCCGTCCACCACAGATTCCTGCTCCATCTCAGCCTTAGTCCTGGAAACAGACGACGGGTTTACCATCTAGCATTAGCAGCATCACACATCATATTAACCCATTTAGACCTTACATTTACAAATGCATTTACAAATGCCTTCTAAATTTTGACAGTTTTCTGAAAAACCCATGTTTCTATGTACCCACAAAAATGATATGTTGTTCCAGGGACCCCCCCAGAAGCAAAGATTTGAGTTAAAAAACGTTTACTCTGAAAGAATATATATTCAATGATTTGCACCAACATTTTCACGATTTCTTCAAAAATAGCAGACCTACAAGCTTGTAGTGTGGCACTCGGTGCCGCGCTATGAGCTTGTAGATCTGCTCTTTTTCAACAGCTAAACATGACATGATGCTTAAAACACCAAAAGGGGTTCCCGTTCAAATGGATTAACGAAGCATGCAGTATGTTTAATACAGTCAAAGACTGAGACTAGGGCTCCAATTAAGAGATCATTTTCATAATTACTTAATGCGTCTGTGTGATTAATTTAGACCATAATAAGGGTACAAAAATGATAACAGACATCTTGCCTAAATTTACCTTACAGTCTATAATATTTAACAAAGACATCAAACATTTGCATTGTGGTGCAAATAAATAGCACATATTTGCATGCTACATCGCCAGATACAGTATATTATTCTACTCCTAAAATTGTAATCCAATCAACGGTTTTAGTGAGATGAAAGAAAAAAAAGGTTTTAATTGAATCTTTCATAATATATCCCTTGTGAGACACAGTTTAAATTTGACTTCAGTCAGCTTCACATGTAAATGACCCACTTATCAACTCTGTCTGTGTTCTGTCTCCAGTGAGTAACATTCTTCCTCCATCTAACGTTCTCCTGGCTTCCGTAGGGACTCCGCTCTGGAAAGGAACGAACGCACACACATACGCAACACAGGCATTTACCGAATGAACGCACACACATACTGTACGCAACACAGGCATTTACCAAATGAACGCACACACATACGCAACACAGGCATTTACCGAATGAACGCACACACATACGCAACACAGGCATTTAACGAATGAACGCACACACATAGACAACACAGGCATTTACAGAATGAATGCACAGACATACAAAACACAGGCATTTATCAACAGACATACACCACACGGGCATTTACCAACAGACATACACCACACAGGCTTTTACCAACAGACAGACATACACCACACAGGCTTTTACCAACAGACAGACACAACACAGGCATTTACCAACAGACATACACCACACAGGCTTTTACCAACGCAAACGTGAGCATTACGCCTGATTCATATTTCATACACGTTTTGTGCATCGTGTCGAGCAACAACCAGGGGTTTTTATTTTTATTTAGGGTGCCTGGATCTGGCTTGAATGTTACAGGGAGTGTGTGTGTGTGTCTCTGGTGTCGGTAATATGGCAGACTGAAGTGTATGACCAATGTTGACTGTGAATACGTTCATGTACATGTGTTTACATTCTGGACTTGTTTGGATTCTAGGACCGAGACACATGTTGTGTCGAGTGTGTGGGACATCAGAAGCAACTGAAAAAAGCATGTATGTATGCATGCGCGTGTGTGGGGTAGTCACCTCTGCTGCGGCGCACCATCTCCTGTCGTGCTCCGATGGTTCCCAGTATGGCCTCCTCCAGGCGGGCCTTCATGTCCTGAGACTTCTTGAACGTCAGGCTGTTGATCCTCTCCAGAGTCTTCTTGCCCTGCAAACACCGCCATGGACAACAATGGACATCAATGACAGTAGATACACACACACACACACACACACACACACACTTTGGGCATCCTTGACATAAAATGGTTTGAGAACCACTTGGTGTAGTGTGCTAGGAACTATATTTATATTGCAGTATAGTAAAAGAAAAAAAAAAACGGTAATATAAAAAGGGGGAACAAAAGCCAAGGCCAATCTAAAGTTTCAAAACATTAGGAGGCTGACCTCAGTTACTGTGATGTAACACAACACAACTACAGTTAATTCATGTGTGCGTTGGATTTAGGTGGGCCAATGGCCAATGTGCAAGCACGGATTGTATTAATACTGTAGACTACTGTCAATGCCTGCACATTGGCACATCCAAATGTAACACACCCACTATTAAATTGAATAGCTGCAGATGTGTTGCTTACGTTGAACCTACAAATATGTCTACATAACATGATAAATCACAGTCGTCATGGATAGTGCTACTGCCTGGGGGTTTAAAGGGTAAGACCACTTTTTTTGAGGTTTGGGTTGTGTAGTTACTTTGCCATGATGCAACTCCAAATGTGGACAAGAAATAAGAAATAACTGCTCCAGTGATTAGAAATTGATAATTCAAAATATGCTCCTCATTGACTTACATTGTAGCTAAAACAGCTCTCAAAGTCACTCTTTTAGTACGTAAACAAACAGAAACAAAGTTGATTCAGACAATATAGAGCATCACCAAAACTCATGCGGTTTTATTTTTTCATAAAAATGTTATCTTCCTGTTGATTTGTCCATTTTATTGGGAAGAAAACCCGGACTGGATCCGTGGATCCGGATCCAGATCTTCAAATAGTAAAATCAACAGGAATCTAACATTTTTATGAAAAAATAAAACCGCATGAGTTTTGGTGATGCTCTATATTGTCTGAATCAACTTTGTTTGTGTTTGTATACGTACTAAAAGAGTGCCTTTGAGAGCTGTTTGAGCTACAATGCAAGTCAATGAGGAGCATATTTTGAATTGTCAATTTCTAATCACTGGAGCAGTATTTTTTTATTTCTTGTCCACATTTGGAGTAGCATCATGGCAAAGTAACTACACAACCCAAACCTCAAAAAAAGTGGTCTTACCCTTTAAGTACAATTACTGTACATAATATAAAAGTAACTGTAGTGTGTTCTGTGCCAAGTAAAAGTATTCCAAACTAAAGCAGAGGATAATAACAAATTGGGCATTGCAGTGAGAATCCTCAGTGGTAAAGGTCCTTGTGGCTCTAATAACAGCTGAGTACACAGTACATTCCTAAGTCCATTTGTAACTCTGACTGTGTACAAAAGAAATGGGGGCGACTTGTGTTTTGGGGCGAGCCTTCCGGGCGTTTAGCGTACCTTGTACTCCAAGCAGGACACACAGAGGTAGTGTACCTTGTACTGGAAGCAGGACACACAGAGGTAGCATACCTTGTACTGGAAGCAGGACACACAGAGGTAGCATACCTTGTACTCGAAGCAGGACACACAGAGGTAGTGTACCTTGTACTCGAAGCAGGACACACAGAGGTAGCGTACCTTGTACTGGAAGCAGGACACAGAGGTAGCGTACCGTGTACTGGAAGCAGGACACACAGAGGTAGTGTACCTTGTACTGGAAGCAGGACACAGAGGTAGCGTACCGTGTACTGGAAGCAGGACACACAGAGGTAGTGTACCTTGTACTGGAAGCAGGACACAGAGGTAGCGTATCTTGTACTGGAAGCAGGACACAGAGGTAGCGTACCTTGTACTCGAAGCAGGACACACAGAGGTAGTGTACCTTGTACTCGAAGCAGGACACACAGAGGTAGCGTACCTTGTACTCCAAGCAGGACACACAGAGGTAGTGTACCTTGTACTGGAAGCAGGACACACAGAGGTAGTGTACCTTGTACTGGAAGCAGGACACACAGAGGTAGTGTACCTTGTACTGGAAGCAGGACACACAGAGGTAGCGTACCTTGTACTCGAAGCAGGACACACAGAGGTGCAGCAGCTCCAGCAGGCGGTTGATCTGCAGCACGGACAGGTCAGACACCCAGCGCTCCAGCAGAGAGCCGTCAGCGTTCTTCAGCACCCACAGGAAGCACACCAGCAGAGTCCTGCTGCACTCTGCAGACAGAGAGCTGCACTGACGCCCCGCCTGAGGACACACACACACACACACACACGTTTGTATCACTATACTTGTGAGGACACTCTGCAGACAAAGAGCTGCACTGACGCCCTGCCTGAGGATGATGGACACACACACACACACACACACACACACACACACACACACACACACACACACACGTTTGTATCACTATACTTGAGAGGACGTCAACATTTTAACCCATTTAGACCTGAGGGCGATTCTACAAATGCCTTCTAGATCAGTAGTTCTCAAACGCTTTTACAATTCAAAATTATTCAACATATATAATATAATATAATATAATATAATAACATTTCCGGTTGTCCAGAAGCGGCACAAATCCGCATTTGGCATGCCTGACAAAGAACTCCATATATGGGCATATACAGGACACATAACTGGGTGGGGCATCCATTTGACAAACGTGTTCCACAACACCACAATAATGCGTGACCTCGCCCTTTGTTAGCCTTGATCACACCTGATCACCCACCAACGGGCACTGTTGATACTCTAGTATCGCTAAAAGCAGCACGTCTCTGTGTGTACGTCTGTAAATCCACGTTTCGGTCTAAACGACCTTCATCAGGTATCCTTGATGACAGTGTGCGGTACCCTTTTCTTCTCAAGAATTCAACATGGAAATGATAGCAAAAATGTATTGCGATGATCTCGAATCATTGCCATTAGGCGATTATGTAATAATTGTGACTGTGTGTGTGTGTGTGTGTGTAGGCAGAGAGACAGCACTGTCCTCCCAGACAGACAGAGGCTGATCTCCGACCTGTGGGTCGACCCCAACGACCCCTGCTGCCATCACTCACCGCCGTGGGCAGGGCAAATGGGTTGGCTTTGGCGTGCGGCAGCGGGGAACCGGCGATCGCCATGGCAACAGACTGACTGATGGTGTTGCCGCCGTCTGGGTCGCCGTCGTCGACGTAGGCGGAGGCGTGCCGGGCCCGGGCGGACGAGGGGTCTGTGGAGAAAAGGCACGTGTGATAAAACACAGACATGACGTTGTCTCACACCCGGAAGCTGTCAGGGCAGAAAACCTTGTGTTTCCATAATTAGACTTTCACATTAATGAACCCATCAAGAACTGAGGCCCATTCGACAAATGTCTGAAATCTGTAGTTCTCACACTTTCTAAATTTTGCAAAGAAATTGCAGATGTACAAGCTCGCAGCGTGGCACGAAGCCAGCTTGCCTTAAAAAACTAGTGAAAATAGCTAGTCCGAGGATTTAAAAATATTGAACCACTGAAAAGTATATTAACAAGAGCTTGTGACTAAATAATAACTGGATCCATTGGAACACAGATATTCTTTTTCCATTTAATGAAAGGAAACGGTTTTAGAAAGACTGAAACCGTGTATGTCCAAAACAGTAACAACAAAAACCATTGAAAAGGAAAAGCGACGTCCCTGCCCAACTAACCGCTGAAGTCGTGGAGCTGCGGCAGGCTGTCCATGGTGATGGGGATGAGTGGCAGGTAGAGCTGGGCGATGTGGGCCCTGACCTGAGGGTCGGTGTAGCGGGGGTCAGCGTCGTGGCTGCACAGCAACGAGTGGACCGCACTGATGGCCTTCTTATGGAGGAAGAACACTCTGGGGAATAGAATACCACTACGTTAAAGACCTTCTTATGGAGGAAGAACACTCTGGGGAATAGAATACCACTACGTTAAGGGCCTTCTTATGGAGGAAGAACACTCGTACCTTTGGTACTGTTCTGTCTACATCACTGCTTCCCAAACAGTGCGTCTTTTCTTTTCAGAAAGCCAGCAATGAAGACACACCGAAAAATAATTTAGTCTCTGCGACACATCTAGGGGGCGCAATCTGCATTCAAAGATGTTCCTAGAAGCTTTGTCATTGGTAGAAAAAAACCCGGTCGCAATGACCAATCAGGAAGCAGACCAATGACAAAGCTTCTAGGAAAATCTTTGAATGCAGATTGCGGCCCCTAGATGTGTCACAGAGGCTAATTATTTTTGGGTTCTAGCCATTGCTGGCTGTCTGAATACCAAAAAAAAGAAAAGGACATTAAAATGTTGACATATTATTGCTTATAGCAGCTTTAAGAGGTTAGGGGTTTGGGTTAGAGTTAGGCCTGATTTCTGCTTAGTTGTACTGAGGTGTCACGCACTGGAAAACAACCGCCTTTATTCAGCTATTTTGATGCCTCACAAGTATAATAATACAAGTGTGTGTGTTTGTGTGTGTGTGTGTGTGTGTGTGTGTGTGTGTGTGTGTGTGTGTGTGTGTGTGTGTGTGTGTGAGCCCACCCCTCTCCGTCGGGCTCCAGAATGAGAGAGAGCTCGCTGAGCAGCAAGCCAGACAGGAAGTGCTGCTGGCGGAACGGGACAGAGAGCTCAAACATGCTGGCCACGCCCCCGTCCTGAACCATGCTGGAAAACGCTGAACTCTGAGGACACACACACACACACACACACACACCCACCCCCAGAGGAATGATGAAGACCATGTTGATATCATCGTCATCATAATCATCATCATGAGGGAAGAAAAAAGTCAAAAAAGTGATCTCAACGGGCTAAATATAATCTTAAAAACAGAAGGTTGAAAGTTGGGAGGATTTAGCAAGGAAATGAACATGCAAGAACGGATTACATCATCGTGGTTACCTCACCCAGCTTGTGGAGATATTGTTTCACCAATTAAGGAAGGACAAATAAAGAACCAAACCAAAACAAACGGAAATTTTAAGATCTTCCATAAATTAGAAAACAAAGTTGTGAAAATAGCCAATCTACAAGCTCACAACTCGGCGCTTAGCGACACATTGTGAACTTGTAGGTCGGCTATTTTCACTAGATTGCACATGAGATCATTGGGACTCAATAGAAATGCATTGTATTGCATGTGGTACCTGTGAGGTAGTGGAGGACGTAGAAGGGGAGGGGGAGGCCGGTGGGCTGAGGGTGGAGCAGGGCAGGTTGAGGGTGACGTAGTGCTCGTGGCTGCTCACTATGCGGGTGAAGTCCATCCTCAGGGCACTCAGAGAGCTGGGGTTCTGGGCCGTGTGCAGCATTTTGGCAATCTGAAAACGAACAGAACACAGTTGGTGATATTCAGATTGTTTAGTCCATTTCCAGGAAAAGTAACAGTTTTGGAGGTACAAAGTGTCTCCCTGACAGAGAAGATATGTTAAGAGTAGTTGAATGCGTCTGTGTGTGTGTGTGTGTGTGTGTGTGTGTGTGTGTGTGTGTGTGTGTGTGTGTGTGTGTGTGTGTGTGTGTGTGCACCTGTTTGTAGTAGGTGCGGATGAGGTTGAACACAAAGCCGCGGTCCATGAGAGACAGCAGGTCGTTGAGGAAGAAGCCCAGACTGCTGTTCAGTCTCTCCACAAGCTCCACATCCTGACAAGCAGACACAGATTCTGTTAATGTTAATGACAGGCGATAATGGTGCATCAACAACAACAGAGCCACATTAGCGCGTGATCTGATCGGGGGGTGCTGCTGATCAGCATTCTCCTGAAGGCCGCAATTTGTTTCTTGCTTATCTCTGGAACACTGGCTTTGCAACTTTTTGTTGGCTACTCAGCCCACTGAAAACAAAAAGGCACTTAGATCCAAGTGAACAATCCATTTCTTGGTTTGCTCATGTAGTGCAGGGGTCTGCAACCTTTTTTAATTGAAGTGCCATGTTTTTAATTACTACATAGTGTGCCATATCAACATAATTTTAATGGCACCACATAAAAAATTCCAACATATTTTGATTGTCCACAAATATAACCTTTTTAAATATTTTCTTTCACATTATTATAATGATCATTAGACTCAGAGCAATAACCCACCCCAGAGTTATAATGAATGTAGAATGTGCAGGATGTAATTTACATACAAATGTGAAGGACTACATTTATTTGACTACTTTGTTTTCAATAGTTTATTTTAAACCAAAAATACTCTCTCACAAACTTCTGCCACCCTCCTTTGTGCCAATGTTGGCACTGGTGCCTAAGGTTGCCTACCCCTGGTGTAGTGGCATGGTGTTTTTGGGTTCTGTTCCGTACCTTATGGCATCGACTGGCGATATCTGCACTTATGGCACAGACGAGAGCAGCAATGTCGTCCACGAAGCGGTCGGGGAAGCGCTGGCGTCTGGGAAAATCCAGCCTGTTGGACAGGAATAAGTGATGGGACATGCTCTTTGTCTGGAACAGAAGAAACAAGACAACAGAATATTAGATGCTTTAGGAAATCACTGCCATTCTTATATATTCTTTTAATATAGATCATTTTTGTTTTTCAAGTAAAAGGCAACATACTGTAACAATTCACCACCAGAGTTAGTTAGTGTCAACGTGTACTTGAGCAAGACACACCGCCATAGGTGTATGAACGTGTGCCTAATCTATGTAAAGCGCCTTGGATAAAGGCGCTATATTTATAAATGCACCATTTACCACAGAATCTCTGAACAGGTAATGGATTAACAATGGACTCTTTATGTACTCATATATAAGATGTAACAATAAAAAGTATTGAATTATAGTCACAAATGACAGAAAAATACAAAACACAAACAATACACATACATTTTCTCCTTTTGTTTTGGTAAATCACAGACGTTCAAATCACATCCAAATAATACATTCCACAATGCCTCTTCCAACTTATTCTGAAACGATCAAGATCCATGCACTTTGCCTCCATTGTGTATGAGGCAACTCCAGATGTTCTTGTGTGTGTGTCAAGTATGTAAGGTCGATCAAGTGGAACCAGTGGTGGAATGTAACGGAGTACATTTACTTAAGTACTGTACCTAAGTACAATTTTGAAGTATTTGTACTTTAATTGAGTATTTTCAATTTCTAATACTCCACTACATCTCGGATCCAAATATTGTTAATTTACTTTACTTACATTTATTTGAAAACTTTAGTTACTAGTTACTTTCTGAGCTTGTAGATCTGCTATTTTCAAAAATATTTGTATACATTTGAAATCTGGAAATGGCACATTCTGCATAGTGAGTACAGTACATTTTGAATTTCTACATTGCAGTTGATCAAGTGGAAGCGTTACTACCGACCATGAGCTGGAAGAAGAACCAAGCCTGCTGCAGGGCGGCCTCTCTCACTGCACTGGTGCTGACCACCCACTGCAGGGCCAGCTCCTCATGAAGCAGCTACGCAGTGACCAGCACACACACACACACAGGAAAAAACACAAACTATGTTCATTCTCAGTTTACACCAGGAAAACAACTTGTGGTAGGACTAAGACTCCGCTGCACTGACTACACCATTATAAGATTAAAGACTGGCTCCATTTGCTCCATTGAACTGTAATTGTGGCGCGTGGAGATTGATTTGCTCAACACCAACAACTCATTGGAATGAATGGGTCTGTCCTTAATTTTCATGAAAACGTTTGGAGATCAAAACAAAACTGTGAAATAGTAAAGAACAAAGGGGGCTTTAACACTGGCCATAAATTCCAGTAATGAAAAGGGAACGGTTAACACTTTATGTTATGCTGAATCCTACATAAGAAACCAAGTTCAAAGACTTCAATAACAAACGACCACACACACATATAAATGGAAAAATGATGGACAACAATGAATGTTAAGACAATGTGTTAGTATGTTTTAGTGTTTATGCCAGGTTTACCTTCTTGGCAATCTGCCTTGTGGGAACTGAACAGAAGCTGGAGCTGTCCAGAAAGGCAGACATGCGATTGCAGCCGCGCTCACTTGCCTGACATGGAGTGGTGGTGAGGGTGGACAACACAGAGATGAGGACGACAAACAGGATGTGAGGAAAGCATGGAGAAGAGATGGCTGCGCATGGCCAGAGAGCGCCTTCCTTCCTTTACAAACAAAAAGCTGCCATTTCTCCCAGTAAATCTATCGTCAGTCAAACTCAACTTCTTCACAGTGTTCATTTCTACCCGCCACGTTCTTATTTTGGGTCATAGCGAAAACACTTTCAAGGAGCAGCTCTATAATCTCACAATCTCTTGTGACCTTGTAGATCTGCTTAAAAATGTTCAATGTAAGTATACAATAGGGCTTAAGTGGTTGACTCAGAGTTTAACCCAGAGTTAAATTATCACGCAAGATTTCTTTGGGTTACTAGGAAAATGACCAAATCTTGCACTTGCGACTGACAGACAGCTTTGACCCCACTGGTTTAATGTCTCTCCCCAGTGGGATAGAAACGGTGCGCCAATTTCCTCAAGGCTTTAACCAAAGCTAAATAGAGCTTGAAAGGATGATCTCTGAAGAATGCACATAAACAGACAGACAGACAGACAGAGAGAGGACAGTGTGGGTCAGAGACAGAGACAGGCAGTGGCAGACGGTGACAAAACGGTGACACACAGATTCAACCCCTGAGAATGGAGGAGACAGTCAGGCAGAGGCGGGCGCAGTGGGAGGATGGTGGTGATGTGGGACTGAGTGATTCTGGGATGGGGGGAAAAAGACGACGAGGGGTGAAGTTGAGTGCACTGTACAGGGACGGGAGGGAGGGGGGAGGGGAGGGTAGAGGGGCGGTTTGGCACCTGCTTGAGCTCACAGCTGGAGTTGGGGTTCCGACGTAGCACAGCCCGGGAGCCCCCGGGGGCGTAAGCAGAGTTTACCCAGGAGTGGGAGCGATCTATCCCCTGCCATCACAGCCACCAGACAGACAGAAACACACACACACACACGCACGCACGCGCACAGACCAAGAGCAGCGACAGGCGGGGAGGAAGAGAGGGAAAGAAGGGAGATCACGATAAGGACAGATTAATGGAATAAGAGGAGAGGGAGGGAGGAGTAGAGAGTAGACAATAAACTAAAAGAACAGTGGAGGGGGGGGGGGGGGGGGGGGAAGCAAAAGGAAACACAACAGACAGAGGCAACACAGCGTGATTTGGATAATTGGCATCAGTAGTGCAATTAATTGTTGGTACAGAAGTTCATACGCAGTTAACTCCAGAGTTCTAATGGTAAAAACTAAATACCTGTGAGAAGTTGGAACCTGTTGAAAATAACACCTGCACAGCCAAATCCAGTGGATTTTACTACA